>NW_018165368.1:74485-79001 GCF_001263595.1 Phalaenopsis equestris
TGGGATTGAAGCAAACCCAAAAAAATCAAGGCGTTAAGAGAGATGGTGCCTCCATAGAACATCACGGAGGTGCAACGATTGAATGGTCGTATAGCCGCCCTATCCCAGTTTTTAGCTCATTCTGGAGATAAGTATCTGTCATTCTTCAAAATACTAAGAGGAGCTCGGAACACTGTTTTCAATGGACAAATGACTGTCAGATTGCTTTCGAACAACTTAAGGCATATCTGGCTTCACCGCCCCTTCTCTCAAAACCCATCCAAGGGGAAATGTTATTTATCTATTTGGCTATTTCACTTCATTATTTGGCTATTTTATTTGGCTATTTAACTTCATGCAATAAGATCTATCCTTGTCAGAATAGAAAACACAATTGAGAAACCAGTATATTATGTCAGTAAAGTTCTCTCTGATACAGAAAGTCGCTATCCGGTGGCAGAAAAGACTGCACTAGCCCTGATATTCTCAGCAAGGAGACTTCATCTGTACTTCCAGGCTCACACTATTGGCATTTACATGCAACTTCCTTTGAAGGCTATCCTACAATGACCAGAAGCATCGAGAAGATTAGTTAAATGGTCAGTAGAATTGAGAGAATTTGACATCCACTATTTACCACGACCAAACATCAAATCACCAAACTTACCACGACCAAACATCAAATCACAGGTGTTGGCTGTAGTAGAATATACAGTGCCTACCTCTGATGAACCATCCTCTTCTCTTCCACGGTCACCTCAGTGGATACTATATGTAGACGGAGCATCTGGAAACTCACGAGCTGGTGCAGGAATAATACTCATCTCCACAAAGAAAGACATTTTGGAGTACGGACTTCGTTTGAAATTTCCAACCACTAATCATGTTGCTGAATATGAAGCACTTGTCGCCGGATGAAAGCTTGTCATCAACTGTGAAGTACGAAACACGATTATCTACACTGATTCAACTCGTTGCATCCCAAGTAGAAGGAGAATTTGACGCTCATAACTCACAACTGGTGCAGTATCTCAGTCTGGTAAAAACACTTCTCACTTAAATTGAAACATGTCAGCTCGTTCATATACTTCGGGAGCATAACACCCGAGCTGATGCCCTCTCCAAGCTTGCAACTTCAACAACTGGAGATCTTTATAAAAGAAGGTATATTGAAAAGATACATTTTCCTAGCATCCATGGCCCACGGGAGATACTGTCTATAGATGACCCATGGGAGTCATCTTGGATGGATCCCATCTTCTCCTTCCTCCGAGTTGGAAGACTGTCAGATGATGTTACTACATACATTCGCCTCTGACGCATGGTTGCCAACTTCATACTTATCGGGGATGAACTATACAAGAAGGCATTTGTAGGTTCATATCTCAAGTGTCTTCCTCCATCTGAAACTGATTACGCTCTATTGTTCATTCTGGAATATGTGGGGAGCATCTTAGCAAGATGACTCTTAAAAATAATGAGGCAAGGCTTCTAATGACCTACGATCAAGCAAGATGCATTAGTGTTTGTGCAAAAATGCAAGAATTGCCAACTACACTCCAATCTTACACATGCATCGCCAGTAGAACTCACATCTTTTCTAAATCCTTGGCCTTTCGCCCAATGGGGGGTAGATATCATGGGGTCATTTTCGATAGCTACTAGACAACGAAAATTATCATCTTAGCTGTCGATTATTTCACTAAATGGGTAGAAGCAGAGCCTCTTGCCAAAATCATTGTGGCAAATGCCAAACAATTTGTCTGGAAAAACATCATCTGTCACTTTGGGCTTCCTGCGAAGATTATCACTGATAATGAGACTCAATTCACTGGAAGGTTTTTCACATCATTCTGCAAGGATCTTCACATTCAGTTGGTGCACACTGCTATGGAGCATCCCAAAACAAATGGACAAACAGAGGCGACGAATCGTACTGTGCTCAAAGGATTGAAAACTCAACTTGAGAAGGCTGGGGGGCAATGGGTAGAAGAGCTGCACAACGTCCTTTGAGCCTATCACACAACTGCGTGAACTCCAACCGGAGAAACTCCATATAACTTGTGTTTCGGCATTGAGGTTGTTATCCCAGTTGATATTGGAGTTCTGAACCCACGAGTTAAGACTTTCGACTCAGATAACAATGAGGAAAAACTCCGACAACATTTGGATCTCCTCCTAGTAACACGCGATGTGGCCCATCTAAGAGCTGCTTCCTACCGCCAAAGATTTGCTCGCCACTTCAACCGGAGAGTCAAGCCTCGACCTATCTCTGTCGCTGACTTGGTCGGTGACTTGGTCTTGCATAGTATTGAAGCCGCCGGTCATGGTCCCCAACACAACAAACTATCACCTCTCTGGGAATGTCTATATATTGTGGTTGGCCTGATCAAGTCCGGAAACCTTCAAGCTCAAGGGTTCAGATGGGAAAATCTTGCCTCGGACTTGGAATGCAGAAAATCTTCGCAAGTACTGCCAGTAACACCCCAGTCGTGCAGTTCACATATATTATTACATCGCAACTCATGCATAATCAATATATCTTAAATTTTATTCACTTACTTTTCTATACAAAAATGATATCTTTAGAAAGTATAATGGCTCGTAATCGAGTCACTTCATGCTCTCGACCCGAGAAATACACAACTTCGGTTGTATCTTAGTCAGAGAATGATCAATCCTAGGGGGATTTGATCTAACCTCTTCAATATGGGTTAACATCATCGAGTTTTTACTCCGATAAACAATCCTGGATTGGTTAATAGTCCTTGGTGGGCTACACCTAACCCCTTCCACACAGGTTCATAAGTGAGCAATGCTCCGACAAACAACCTCGGATGGGTTAATAAGTCCTCGGTGGACTTTCATTGGCTCATCTTATGCAGGTTAACATCTTCATGTAACACTTTGATGCATAGCCTAGGAAAATTTAATGGTCGCTGGCAATTTATCCACATGATAAGCTTGTTACATACTAGAATTTCTAAATGACATTAGATATCCACCGTAACATTTAAAAAAAAATCCATGAATCTTTCTTCGGTGAATCATTTTTACCACCCCTCAATATCGAGTACACAATCTGCGATGCTTCACCACCACTCGTTGCATCTCAGCAACGCATCGCTGCGACGCACTG
The DNA here is from genome assembly GCF_001263595.1 of Phalaenopsis equestris. Taxonomy (NCBI): domain Eukaryota; kingdom Viridiplantae; phylum Streptophyta; class Magnoliopsida; order Asparagales; family Orchidaceae; genus Phalaenopsis; species Phalaenopsis equestris. The sequence goes on from NW_018165368.1 coordinate 77,604, forward strand.
CTACAACACATCGCGTCGCCTCGACGCCTTGTCGTGACGCACCGCTGCAACTCGTCGCCGCGAAACATCGCCACAACACGACGTTGCAATGGGTCGCCGCAACACACCGCTGCAACGCGTCTCCGCAACACACCGCTGGAACACATTGCATCGCCCCAACGCTTTGCCACAACAATTCCGGCAACGCTTCACCGCAACACTTTGTCGCAATGCTTCACCACAACACTTTGCCGCAACGCTTCACCGCAACTCTCACAGCAACTCTTCGCCGCAATTATGTACCGCAACTCTTCGCCGCAATTCTCCACCACAACACTTTGTCGACTCTTCGCCGCAATTCTGCACCGCAACGCTCCACTTCGTCGCAACTCTGCTCTGCAACTCTCCTCCGTAGCTTTTCTCCGCAACTCTCCGCCTCACCACAACTCTTTTGCTTGGCCTCAACTCTTCGCTCCGCTGCAATTATTCTCCGCAACGCAAGATAATCTTCTTCTCCTCCTCACTTGTGATTTTTTCCTTCATCCAATAGCTCTATTTATAGTTATGATATGAGATATATCATTAAATGCATATTATTAAAAATAATAATAATAATAATAATTTTTCATTTCATATTTCTTTAATTTTTTTACTATTCAAATTTTATCTTTAGGACTGAAATTAATTAAAATAATTAAAAAAAAAAGATAAATAAAAGATAAATTAATAAAAAAACTCTTCACATTATTTAAATCCTGCTACTTTAGCTGGCCCGACTCTTTTAAAAAGTTCCTAATCTAGATATTTTTTGACGAAAAATTAGGCTGCCCGAAAATAGGGGAGCAACTGATACGCCACCAACAAATTTTCATAATACGGCATGAATCTCGATGTAATTTTTTGAACAAGAAATATTCAAACTTCGATTAAGAGTCATCTGGAGATCCGATTTTGGCAAACTTATAGTCAAACTGATTGGCTCGATGAGATGAACCTAATGATATGAAAGTCAGTCCAATCCGAGTTAAATCGAGCCCGGATCAAATCATTAAACTACACTTGAAGGATTTCCAGAGGCATTTAAAAGGTCAAACGGATGTCGAATCTAGCGATTTTATAATCAAATCAAGAGTCTCGACAAGAGGAATCAAACAAGTCTAAGATTGCTCAATTCCAACATCGTTAAGGCACTCAAATGTCCATCAAACGTCATCTGATCAAGGGAGGCTCTCCGGACCGTCTGATCAAAATGGTTCATATTCCTGTATTAATTGCACCCAAAACACTAAAAATAGAGCCTCACCCCTCACATGAGGGAGGAGGCTTAAGAGAGAACTTGAGGCTTTAAGAATGAGCTCAAGTCCAATAGCATCCTCGCCATCGTCAATCGCCGTCGACTACCACTGATCGGCGACCAAC
>NW_018165368.1:79017-86655 GCF_001263595.1 Phalaenopsis equestris
CCCGTTTGGCCCCCGTTGACCGCCGTTGACCCCCCCCGCCCCCCGCCGACCGTCATCGACTGTCATTAGCCACCGCTGACCTCCGTCGACCACCGCCGACCGTCATCGATTATCGTCAACTACCGTCGATCACCGCCGACATCCGTCAACCACCGCTGACGAGACGTCGTCAGTCGACGTTATAACTTGGAAAACTAGTAATCCTTTTCCGCCTGTGGGACAATGGACATCTGTAATCACCAACTTATAGTGGATTTTTACAACTAGGTCAGACCCCGTGATTTTTCTCTTTTATGGGTTTTATGGGTTTTTCACGTAAAAACTTCTGATGTTATCACAACTTGATTCATTTTTATCTGAGTGTGTGTTGAATCCTCGCGCAACACTAATAAAATAATTCATTACTCTATCGCCTCGAATTTTCTGGCACGCATCAAGTTTAATGCCATTTTTTAGATGATATTTCAAATGTAGAATTAAGACATCCTTCAAGTCAAGTACCAAGCACTTTCGTAACACTAAATTTATATTTATATCAAGTTATGTTTATAAATTATGTGCGTTTAGTATAGTTTTTTTTTAAGGTAGGAAAAGGTAAGCTTGGATGGCATCTACATAAGAATTAATGGTTAAAGTGTACTTCGAATATGAGTCTCTTTTAGAGAGACTCTCTTTCAACTCCACAAACTTTTCAATTGACCAATTTCCATTGGAAAAAAAAATAGTATGAATATTTTGACTTAAATTTGATCATAATTTAAATATTTTATTCATTTTAAGATGAATATAATCTATCGATAATCATATTGTAATATCTTAAAGTAAATTTAAGAATTTTAAAGTCCATTAGGATCGAATTGCCACGTAATTCCTTGTCATTAATAACACTAATGACAAGGAATTTTGTGTGAAAATAACTAAACAAGCAATAAGAAAGAAGAGAGAGAAGGGGGTTCAGCTTTGAGATACTCAGGCAGTTGAAAGTAATTAAAGATTGAAATCGCTTAAAACATTTTCTCAATAGAAACGTATTTAATTTCAATTACAATCAATTATCAATTTTATTTAAATTTTAGATTAATTTCACTTTAAATTTAAATTTATTCAGATTCATTTTGTTGAATCCTGATTTATGCCCCACAGTCATGTCTAAGGAATAGAATATACATAAAGATATAATGATTAATGATCTTTTGAGATAAGACAAAAGAGAATTGACACAGTTTCCATAATGGAAGAATGAAAATGAGAAAATCTTCTCATTTTTTGCACAATGTTGTCTATTTATAGGAGTTGACCTCATCCTGAGAAGGCACATTGTGTCATTAAAAAAAAAAAAAATTTAAAACACCCCGGCATGTGCTATTTTAGCTCAGTGACGCTCAAAAGAATAACAACTTTGTGAAATATTGAACCCCCTTCGACCTCCATCTCGAATGTAAACCTGGCCGCTTAAGTCAGCCTCTCTTTTTCTTGAGCTGTCTGATTATGAGTACAGGCGTCGATCGTGCGATATCAGGTGTTGATTATTGCGATCAATCGGTTGGGCTTGTAAGTGTGGCCTATGCTGATCATCAATGCTTTGGTCATAGTTGCTAGGCTTTAGGATTCACTCAGCCCTAGGTCAGTCAACCTTCGGTAGACACAACTCATCTTGCTTATTGGGCTCCATAATTTATGGTGATCATCTTTTGAACTCTGTTTGGCGACCCCTAGGTTGCCTAAAGAAGCCTTTCGGATGTCTGCCTTTGTTTGATCAAGGACGTTGGTTTCTTAATCGTTTGAGAAGCATATTGTTCCTTATGTACATATTCCAATATAATTTGATAGAAAATATGATTTGAAATCTCTATCTTTATAATGATATACCAACAATGAGTATAAAAATTTATTCAAAATAAAGTTATTTCAATCAACCTGATTTGAGCATGTACATCGGAAATATGACTGAACGAATCTTGAGGAAATTCAATGGATCGTGCAAATAGAACAACAAAGGATCGAGCTATCTAGCAACATTTCAGTCAGTCGAATTATAGGCCGACCTAATGAACAGGCGTCTGAACCAAAAAAATGCCACACACCTAGACCGGTGACAACTTGAACATTGAAGGACATTCTGAAGATTAGTATTCATCTAGTGGAGACTCCTATATAAGAATCATCGAACGAAGATAAGTTGTTTATCAAATTACATTAATGCACCTCTATCTGATAGAATAATCCTTCCCAAGGACAATGAGTACTCACAATGGATTCCCTCAGTAAAGGTGACTGAAGATCATTCAATCGACTGAATGATTTTTAGCCAGCCGAACAAATACCAAGCCAAGCAGTTATAAATATTAAACAGTGCCAAGGGCAGTTACATATATGAAACAACGCCAACAGCGGTTTCTGGGTCAAAATATGTCTAATTTAGTAACAAATATGTAACATATAATGACTCATAAATTATTTTAATGTTCTTCTTAAATAAAGGATAACTATGTAATTTACTAGACCTCTTCTATGAATTATATTTAGGAGGTTCATTTCCACAGGAAGGACTACTAATTATAGTCCTCAAAAATTAGTGTTACTTGTGCTTATTTTCACTTACTCTATTTCTCTCCTTTCTCTATTCCTCTTTTCCAACCAACGGTCTATCACTTGGCATGACCCGAGAACAATTCCAGATTCAATATCTTAAAAGATGCGGTGACCGTGGATTCACACGTTCAACAAGAAGAGCGTTTCACGAAGAAGGAACTCACCAAGGAGCTCCTAAATTTGTTGTTGAACCAATATGGAGTTCATTTTTGTTCAACAACAAATTTAGGAGCTCCAAGATCAGATGAAGGGATAGATTAACCCACTTAGTGCTTGAGAGGAGGGCACAACCTCTCCCAAAACCAAATCCTTCAGCACCCAACCCCCAAGGTAGCCAGACGGCTCAAGAATTCGAAGACATGGAAGAATTTAATACCAAGACTACGATGGATCCATGTCGAGGAACATGTTATAAGAGACACAAATATAAGTGTAGTGTCAGCCAAGGAAGGCTTTCTACCGACCGATTATTGATGTAGAGCCCCTCAAGAAGTTTAAGGTACATACTCTAGAGCCATACAAAGGCTGAAGAAGTCCAATCGATCATATTGTGTCTATTGAGTTGGCTATATACCTTCTCATAGTTTCTGATGCATTAAAATGTAGGCTATTCTATACCACGCTCAGGGATTTATCCCTCTGGTGGTTCAACGCACTCCCAATCAAGATTATTACTTCATTCAGTGATTTTAAACAGTTATTTATTGAGTAGTTTGCTAGCGACCAAAAACCCCACAAAGATTCAAAATCCTTGTGGCACTTGAAGCAGGGATCGAACGAGAGCCTTAGGACGTTTGTTACACAATTCCAGATGGATATGTTTGAGGCATGGAATCTGATGCTGGCAATTACAAAGGCCGCGTTGGCACAAGGGTTGAAGAGCCCTTAGTTTAAGTATTTCTTGGGTTTGCAAAAACCAAAGAATTTGGGTGAACTCTTGAAGTAAATTTGATACGTTCATTTTAGCAAGACAAGCAATTCAAGCATTTTTTTTTTCATATCACAATAAAATAAAAAATAAAGTTGAGTGGGCAGTGGTCATACTGGGTAATCCTACAACGGCTATTTATATTTAGAATTTAATTGAATCCACTCTTCAAGAAATACAAATGACAGATTTATACGTTCTACTTAGTACAATCCATGAAGAGGTCAATTTAGAGGATGACAACGGTGAACACAAAGAAATTCGTATCGATGAGTATGATTCTGATGATGCTTTACACGAAGTAATTTTAATTACATCCTCATGTGACTCATCAGAGGAGGTTAACTAACATGTGTAAGTTAATCCAACTATGTAATTTTGTGTTTTCAGTTTTAGTTTTGTAGATTGCACTTTAAAGTTTTATTTTGTGTTTCTTGTGTACTTCAGTGTTTTCAGTTTTTGTAGTTTGTAGACTGTATTGTACAATTTTCCTTTCTATTTATTGTATACTCTTTTGTCTTTAGTTTTAGTAGTCTATAGTTTGCATGTAATTAATTGTTGTCATTTCATGTAACTATATACTTTTGTATTTTAGCTTTAGTAGTTTGTTGTTGCACTAATTAATTTTATTTTCCTGATTCCAGATGGCTTCTGAAGGGAGGGGTGGTCTCCCCTTTGTCAGGGGACATGGTGCCTTACGAAAGTACGCCAACAGATGAGGTCGTAGGCACGGTGCTACGGAGGCGAGCCCTTGCTATTGACTTGTCTCAACGGGCCTCCACCTTGACTCCCACCACACCAACATTGCCTCCAATAACAACTACCACACCAGTACCACCATCAGTCACAATCACGACACCACCACTGCCACCAACCGTGACTAGTACATCGACATCATCACCATCAGCGACTAGTAATGAACTGTCTAGGAAATTGAGCAGCACAAACAGTTGTCATTAGTTTTAGGCAATGGAGAACATATAAGTTTTAATTTAATACTGTCATTATTGCTTAATATTTTTTAAATTTAATACATAACTACTCATATGTTAGTTTTACATTTTTCTTCCCCTCACAGGCCATACATTTAATTAGGGACAATAATCAGAGCAAGTACGATCACCCATATTTATGCTGGAGGGAGAACTCGATGGTAGTTCGGGATATATGGTTTCAAGAGTTTGAGACAAACACTGAACACAGTAATCTTTAGTTATGTATTTATATTTATGAATTTAACATTTACTAATTCAATTTACAGAAACAATGATTTTGGCCCCCTGAGGAGGAGGCAAACATATGGAGGAACTTCGAGTGCAAGGCGAGCAATCGTCTTCGTGACTAGTGCAGTGATATACACCGGACACGTGAGCACCCCTTCTGGCTCAGTGAGGATGTGTTTGTCGCCCTACTCAAGGCCTAAGACTCTCTCGAGTATCAGAAGAAGAGGGAGTGGGTTAAGCAGAATCACCGCTTTGATTACAAGGGCATGGGGGTTTCGAAGCAAACTTTGATTACAAGGGCATTTCCACATACGGAGTACAAGAGGAGGCTGATAAGACCAAATTTCCACATTAAATCTTATTTTACATTAAATATATTCTATTTGTTTCATTACACTGACAAACTGTAGAGAAAGGACGGGAGCCAACAAGTTCACTCACAGGCAGCAATTGGATCAGTCTCGGTTGGACAACAGATACCAAAAGACCCAAGTAATTCACAAGATTAATTAGTCTAAAATTCAAATAACTATCAAAGTTTATTTAGTCTCTAACTTTCATTAATCATATTTTTTTGTATGAGGCTTTCCAGATGCTCAAGTAGAGTAGATCCCAGCAATCGGGCGGTGGTTTAGGCACATCTCACAATCTTTTTGAATATGACTTATGGAGGGAGGCTGTCGACTACAAGAAGAAAGGCAGGGTCTATGAGTTGGGGTCCCAGGCACCAATTTACCTTTAGTACATTTGGTGCATCTACTTCCACTACACAAGAGAAGGAGATTTGTCGCCAGGTTGCTGCCCAGATCTCTACCCAACTAGTCACTCTAAGATCGAAGATGAAGCAAAAGATGAATCCGTGATCGAAGTGGTGTTACATTCTGAACTGTAGAGAGGGAAGTAACTGGTTCAGGATGACGATGAGGAGGATGAAGATGAGGAGAGGACTGATGAGGATGAGTAGGGGTTATTTTTTCTTCATATCTGTATATGTTAAACAATTTATTGGTCCCAAATATTATTTTTATTGGATAGTTGTACATTTCATTTCGTTTAATGCAATTGTTTTTCTTTTATTTTTGTATATGGTTAATTTGTTAATTAGTTTCATGACTGTGTTGTGTTGTGTTGTGTGAAAATTGTAGTGTTACGATTGCATGTGTGTAAATTGTATTGTTGAAGGAGGAGCTTAATTTTTTTTCTGATGCTATCGGCTTTCAAATGCTTATTGATGGTTTTACGACTGTCTGATTAATTTCAGACAGCTAGTTAGGGAACTATCTAACAAACAATGTTTTCACAAAGTGATTTACTTTTTTGACAGATACAACCATCAATAATTATCAACTGTTAATCGATGCGTGTGCAACACTTTACTGACTAAAGTGCAATATTTTCTCGGCTGAAGTGCAACACATTTGCGATGGACATATACGTCAGTTATATTACCGATGGACACCGACGGTCAAACACGGTATGATTTTGAACCAACAACAACGGTTAATATTCATCAGATAACAGTCGGTGTCAAAACAATTGTCAATAAATTCGTAGGTAATTATATTACTGACAAGTGTTCTTGCTACGCTAAATAAATCGTGGCTTGACCGTCGATAATTAATTAACCTATGATTTTAATATTATTACCGACGGTATTTGACAGTCGATAATAAGCTAAATTTTTGTAGTGACCACTGATTCTAGTTGAGGAAAATCAGTTCTATCTGAGCTTATGTTCACTTACTCTATCTCTCCCCTTTCCCCATTCCTTTCTTCCAACTAACGCCATATCCCTTGGGCTTGACCCTCAGATCAATTTGGGATTCAACAAATCCCCCTTTTTTTTGTTGAATTGTCTGAGTTAGATAGAAATTTCTTATTTCAACTCGTGCCAATTCAAACTAAACTCAATATCAATTCAAAACATTAAAATATATTTAAAAAATAAGATAACTAAAATATGTTTTCAAATTGACATTACACTTATTCTTAATTATAAAAGACTCTTATTTCAGGTGTTAAAAACAGAAAATTTATAGAGCAATTAAGGTTTGAGAGGAAAGACCTATTCTCCAATCCAAATAAAGGCATATGGAAGTTGAGCTAATCTCTACATACCATGATACCAACCACCCAAAATATTAAATATAACATTATTACCGCCCAAAGTTATGGTTAAAATATACATTTAATGCTTCGGGCAATAGGAATGTAAATACCCCCAACATTCATAAATAATTATAAGTTGGAATTTCTAGTTCTAATTTATTATATCAAGTATGATTTGTACAAATGTAACAAAGAGGAACCACAATGCTTTTGATAATTTAAAATTGATGGTTAATTAATTTTGTATATTTTATAGTGCCGCCCCTGAATTTGTACAGCCTCTTAGCCGCGTAAATTTGTCTATCATGTTAGAATGATACCCTGGCTGACCAAAAATTTTTCTGTGCGGACTCCTGACGTAGATCTACGTGCGGTGCAGAGTATTTCTGAGTTATTTTCAGAGTATTTCAGAGTTATTTTCAATAATACCGAAATATCCCAGAAAAAACACACGATCTTTATTTTTGGATTATTTCTAGATTATTTTGGGGATTATTGAAAATAACCCAGAAATAACCTGAAAATAATTCAAGAATAACCTGCACCGTACGTAGAGGTACATCAGGTGTTCAAACAGAAAATGCACGTCTGGCGGACATATAAAATTAGTCCACGTTTAAAATACAAAAATGAAGTTGACGCATTCAGGCAGATTTTTTTAAATTTTTTTTTTATCAACTTGCATTTGTTATTATACTCTTTGGCAACAAAATATAAATACATATGCTATAAGATAAACATTCATGTGTTTTACATATACTTACATATGTTCTGAATTTTATAAAT
>NW_018165369.1:0-7493 GCF_001263595.1 Phalaenopsis equestris
TTGCGGTGACTGTGTGTTATTGAAAATTTTTTTATAATATTATTTGAGTGATATTGTGATTTAGGATCATTGAATACCCGAGCCTCCTGTATCGTTGCACCTTTGTCGATTCGCACGACCGGAGAATTCTCTGAAGTATAAGAGATGGAAACAACATGATGTCCATAATTGAGTCTGACCATCGGACCCCATATATATATTTAATAATTAAAGTCCAATCCGAGATCCGACTTCCCAAATGCCGACATTGCAAGAAAATTTCTCACGCGGCACCCTATCTAGGCTAGTCCAACATGAAATCACTGTATTCCAGCATCAAATCCAGCAAAAGGAATTACATGAAACCCGCAATCTAGATCCACCTGCAGCCACCAAATCCAAACAACGCAGACCCAACATGGAACCCGACAGTTATTAACCATCTAACCCCCAAATTGGATATGAACTGACCTTCGTCTTCTTGTTCGGCATCCTATTTCACGAGAGGTTGTGCCATGCCCGAATTGGATGACTTGAGGGTGGAGATGCCCGCGAACGACGAAGCGGGGAGAGGCGAGCAAGAGCGACGCCTCTCACCGGAAAAAAATATTACATAGGCCACATGTTTATCCCGGTCCCACCCCTAATCAGATAAAAAAAAAATACTCCAGCGACTCGGCCTGGCTCTTCAGCTCTATCGCGAATAAAAATTTCTCGCGCAATCGGGCCAGAATCCAACGCCCAAAAATTCAAAAATTATCCTTTTTTTTTGGTCGATAGTGAATCCAGCCCAAAAATAATTTTTGATATTTGTATTCTCCCGTTAGTCCGCTAAAAGTGTATTTTGTAGCATTAGGTTTTATTCTCGCCTTTGGTGAATCAGCTAGCTAAGGTTTCTAGCAGATGCGATGGATTTCTCTCGCGATGAAGAAATAGTGGTGATGGAATCGGGAAATAATATCAACGTATTTCAATCGGAGGTGAGATTAGTTTAGTTTAATTTTGGTGTGAGTTTTTATTAGTTTCGTGTTATGCTGGTGTGTGTTAGTTTTTGTTAGGTGTTTTAATTTTTAGTTAATTTTGTATTATTTTAGTGTTATTGAGGTGTTTAAGGTTATTATTTTTGTTAAGGGTTTAGAATTACTCCGGTGTAATGACTTTTTTTTTTTCTGTTATGCTGGTGTTATTTTACTATTTTATTGGTGTTATTAGCGTGTTATTATGGTGCTCTATTCTTTTGGTGATGTTAATCTAGTTTGTTATGTTTTATTTTAGTTTTTTGTTATTTTAGTGTTATTATTGTGTTATTGTTGTGTTATTGTAGTTTTGGTGTTAGTGTGATGTAATTGTGGTATTTTTTGTGTTATTATGATGTTATTGTGATGTTATTTTTGTGTTATTGTGGCGTTATATGTTTTAGGTGTTATATGTTTTAGGTGTCATTGTGGTATTATTGTCGTGTTATTGTGTTATTATGATGTTATTGTGGTGTCGGCGTGATGCTATTGTTATGTTATTGTGGTGTTATTATTGTTTTACTACTATGTTATTGTGGTGTTAGTGTGGTGTTCTTTGGTGTTATTGTCGTATTTTCTCTATATCTTACCATCGTTAAACTGTTGTGTGAATTTGTATTCTGAAAATGCGTGCAATGATGCAATAACAGAGAAGTTTCTTCGCACTGATGTCCATAATGATCAAGAAGCATATGAAAGTTATTGTGTCTATGTGCATAATGTAGGATTCACTATTAGAAAGTACCATAGCAGTTATTGGTCGAACTTTAAGAAGATTAAGACAAAAAATTTTATTTGTGGAAAAGCTGGCCACAAGGAGTCAGACTTCACTGATACGGTGAAGTTCAAAAAAACTAACACGAGGATTGGTTGTCAAGCCATGGTTTGATATGCTATCAATGTTGAAGGCAATTGGATGGTGAAGAAATTCATTGAAAGTCATAACCACCCATTGGCCAAAAGTGGTGATAAGCAACTTCTGTGTTCCAACAGAAAGATAAGCTAGTTAAATGCAGATGTGTTGAGATCAATGACATAATCAGAAATCAGAGCTACAAATACATGTAACTTTATTGCTACAAAAGTTGGGGGTGTGGAGAACCTAGAATGCATGAAGAGATTTTCATTTTATTCAAAGAGAAAAAAGGGAAAGAACAGAATAAGGAGATGTCAATTTTCTAATACAATTGTTCATGGAGAGACAAGCTAAGGATACCATGCTTGCCTGAACTTCCAAACCGAAAAGTGTGGTTACAAGTTTTTTTTTTTGGAGTAACGGGTTATCCAAACTTGATTATGATTGTTTTTGAGATGTAATAATTTTGTATACAAGTTATAGATTAAATAAATATAATTTATTATGTGCTCCTTTTGTGGGGGTTAACCACCACTAGCAAAACATCCTCTTTGGAGTTGGTTTTTTGTTTAAGAAGACCATTGATTCTTTCATTTTGTTTATTCAATGTACTATTTGAATAATGACTGACAGGCATCCAAGGACAATTTTCACCGATCAGGATCAAGCGATGACAAGAGTCATTGAAGATTGCCTCTCACGGACACGACATTGATTATGTCAATGGCATATATACAAGAATTTTTCTTCAAAAGTGCATTGTGGTATGTGTATCAAGAGTGTGAGTGATCTCTTTTGCAAATGAATGAACAAGTGTGATTCTGAATAAGAGTTTGAAGAAAATTGGTCCACAATGATTGAGAAGGGGAGCGCTCCTCAATGACAACATGTGGTTAGATAACATGTACAATATCAGACATAAGTGGTCGACAACATTCAATAAAAAATATTTGGAATGAGAATATTATCAATGTAAAAAGTGAGTCTAAAAATAATATTTGTCACGGTGTTTCAAAGCCTACTAGCTATCTCACCAATTATTTTTGTTGGTATTGAAAATATAATGAAATCATGTCACTAGAATGAGAAGAACAAATATTTCAAACGTGATCAATCCGTCATCACACCCGTGGTTAAAGTCAACCCAATCTTGAGGCAAGCTGCCTCATTTTATTATAGGAAGCTTTACTCAATGTTCCAGCAAGAGTTATTGGATGGGTTGTGGACTTACTATTGAATTCTCCGTAGAGAGTGACTTAGAATTTGATTTAAGGAAGTTGGATAATCAAGAGACAAACAAGTCCTGAATTGTGAAACTTGACAAAGTTAATTCTGAGGTTACTTGCAGTTATAAAAAATTTGAAATGATAGGGCTATTGTGTTCTCACTCCCTATATGTTCTTAATGTGGCTAAAATAAAGCTGATTCCCAACAAATATTCCTTATTGTGATTGTTTGTTCATGAAAAAAGGGGAATTTATAACATGTTTGGTTATGAACATCTGAAGGAGTCCCACATGACCATCGGTTCTTCAAGTGTCAACTATTTCGCTCACACGCTCACAAGTTTGCATACAAACTCATTAATAAAATACAAGGAAATGAAATAACCGAGCATATGCTTTGAGAAACATTTAAAAATCTCTCTGGAAATCTTGATTACGCATTAGCTATAAAGCCACATCAAACAAAGATAAAAACAAAGAAGAGAAGAACGCTAAATACCCAATGCAAAAGATGAGATAAAAAAAAATTTCTACATCTAGATTAAAAGGGTATTGAGAAAAAAATAAGAGAGAAAAAACAATATATTTTAACAATCTAAACTGCTTTAATTTATGCATTATTGTCTTTCTCCAACCTTAACATTTGCATATAGAAAAAGATCAAGAAGCGTCGACAAACCAAGAACCTGGGATTCCTTGCGAGGCAAATTTGTTTGAAATGTCATATTGTCCCAGCTAGGTATATAACTAAAATTTAGTAGTATAACTGAAATCACACAAAATAAAATAAAATAACACAAATAATAACTTATATAAAAATAATACTACAATATTCTTATAATAAATATAAAATTTTAAATAAGACTCTCTAAAAATAAAAATTTGCTTTAAAAAATATTCTATAAAAATTTTGTAATGTACCCTAACAATGGATCTCCCGACAATGACGTTAAAAACTTTATTCGGACTTTTATGATAGTACTACAAAGTATGTGTGGTTATATTCTCAATTTTCTTTATTTATATTTTTTCCTTTACAACGAAGCAAAAAACTTGACTATGAAGCAAATAATAGTGAAATTATTATATTTAAATATTGTGATACTACACAAGTATACGTATCGTTATCAAGTAATATAAGAGTTTTTTATTAAGCCCCGAATATCAAACCTACACAGAGAATTACAATTTTTTAAGAAGAAATTAGATAACAAACTCTATTTTAAAAAGTATTCTTACTCAAACTATAGATATTATAATAGGAATGAAAGTTCGATTCATTTTGGTAATTTTTTATGATTGAAACTAAAGTAAACAACTAACTAAGTTTAATTAGATTTTTGTAAGATAAAAAACAATATAAATAAAATACATTTTTCCTTATCTTGAATCAGTAATAAGTATATGTATTCTGTTGTGGTAGTATTAAAATTATGTTGTGCAAAATATGAGTAATATTATTCTTTCCTCTTACTATAGATGATATAAAGACCATTGACTAATTTAAAGTTTGAATAATCTTGAAGATAAGCTAGATAGGGAAGATACTTACTCCTCTCCAGTCTTCTCCTCTGGGCTTTCACTCTCGGCCTCCTCCACTTCACCTTGCTCAGTAAAAGAAATCACCCTTATATTCGGATAGCTGGATGTCATATGCCCATAGCCATGACATTTGAAACACTTCCTCGATCAAATTCTTTCGGGGGTGTTGATCTGATCAGTCATTGTTGGGTTGAATTGGGGTTGGTTGGGATCCGTTGATTCTCAAACCTGATCAGATTATCCATGTGTTTTGCAGCTTCATCAATAAGAAAGGGGATTTTTTTTATGGTTCGAAGAAGAAAGTGAATCTGAGGAAGGCTTTGTGGGCTGATTTGAAGAGACTGAGCAGTGTAGTGATTGACCCAGCCTGGATTGTTCATTGTTCTGAGAGATTTGAATTCTTTCTTCCATGAGGAGGCTGGGAGTGGGAGAAGCCAGAATACTGACCTCCACCAATGCTTCTGAGATAGAGATCTGTTTGACCTCCCTTTTCAGGTAAGGGCCCGCTCTACACTTGGTCCAACCGCGGAGAGAGTGAGCAGATTCTTGCCAGGAAGCTTGACAGAGTGTCGGTTAATTACAGTAGGCTTGCTACTTTCCCGAACTCTGAAGCAGACTTCACAGGGCCAGGTATTTCCGATCATACCCCGGAGATAGTTACCTTCAGGCAGAAGTCGGGCGCAGGTCAGAAGCCTTTCAAATTCTAGAATTTATGGACCCCCCACGAGGAGTTTGCCCCTTTGGTTGAGCAAGTTTGGAGTGGAGGGTACTCCTATGTTCAGGCTGTGCACCAAGCTGAAACGTCTCAAGGCTGAATTGAAGATCGTTATTGAATTACAAACACTATGGTAGCATAAAGTCTAAGGTTACCCAAGCTCGAGAGGATCTTACTAGATTGCGGGTACTCCAATTGCAGGATCTCCCTCTACTTTCTCCATCTATGAGCTAACATCTCGTATAAAGACCTAAAACAATAAACCAAATTGGAGGCTTTAGTCTGTCACTCTAAAGTCTTCTAACTTTATACCCTTCAAAGTTTATTTTCTTATTTATTTACACTCAACCACATGAATGACATTCTCATCCATACAATCTCATGTGATTTTTATCACTAGTTGACTGAGACAATATCATATCTGATCTTAAATGTTCTCATAACAAATATTAACATCTTAATTGGTCAAATCAATAAGTAAATGTGGTACAATGATTAAATCATTATAACTTATTTCAACATTAAAAATCAATACTTCACACAACTTCCATCCAACACTTAATTACTTATCATTTTAAGGAAAAAGGTAAAGAAAACTACTCAGAATTCATGAAGAAACACAACAACACTTAAGTTTAAAAGTAGAAATGATGTAAATATACAATAAATATAAATTAAAATCAAATGTAGTCACAAAGATAAAAGAAAACTCATCTCAAATCCTTTTCACCAAACCATTGAAATTTCTTTGAATCTCTTCATTTCTCTTACAATACTCTTTACTAGCACAATTACAACTCCCTTTGTTCTCTCTAAAATTATTCTAATTAATCTTTGATAGAGGCAGTAGATAAACGTCTCAAATAGAGGGGGCGGAGGTGGCCCCTTCAATTCAGTCCAAGTTCTTTTATAAATTTTCAAGAGGCACTTTGGTGTCTCTTAAAAAAGGTGTCTGCATTCAATGAATCCTCTTAGGGTTGCCTCATTTCAATAGTTATTTGAATGTATTTTCGTCCCAATTAACCACAATCCATGTTTTCACCAAGAGTTGCTTAAAACGCCCCTTAAAAAATTCTTCCAAATTCATTGAATTTTCAAATAACTATCTCTGATGTGTAAGCGCGAGGTCCTTGACGCTTAGGCACAAACTTCTCTGTTATCCTGGCGCTTAGGCGCCACAGTTCATTTGCACACCTTTTTCATTTTTGCTCGAAATTTGATCCTTTTTCACTATTCTCACCATTTTCCATCCATTTAACTGTACCTGGAAGAAAAACACACAAATACCTTCCATTAAAGTGCAATATCTTCAAAAATAAGTATAAAATATGTACATAAATGATATATATTTTAGGTGTATCAATATTTATGTCTTGCAAACCATTTTAAAACCAACCTGAAGGTCATGTTTAAAAGTAAAGTGTCAGTTTTAAATAGTTAAAATATTTTAATATTAAATTTTGATTGATGTTAATTTTCTATTTATATTTTTATAGAAAATATTATTTTTTTAAGGTCCCTAAAGAGCTTAAATTATAACACAAGATTCTCATACAATCCATAAGTCAAAATGACAATAACTTGCAAGGAACACTATGCAATATAAAAAAGCGAGCCAAACAAACAAATAAATAAACACAAATTGGTGATGCTAGGTCCACAACTTATCCCAAAAAAGCAAATAAGGTTGTTAGGCTTTGCATATATAAGCCTGGTCCTAATGCTATACACCAAAGAAAATGCATAATTAAGATATGAGATACGAACATCTACTTCTGGTCCCCGCCACATGGTTCCACGCCTCAGGCGCCTCATAACCCGTGTTCGTATCTTATTTTTTGCTATAGACTCTGTCCTATAACTCTAAAAAGTACATGGCAAAATATAAAAAAAAAACTCAACCTACATGTCGGTACTATTTTTGGTGTGGGGTTTGCCCGTAAGAAGCTGTCGGACATCGGAATTGAAATTCCGTTGCCCGCTTCGAAAGGACGTTTTTTTTTTTTTTTTTAAAAAAAAATTAGTCTTGAAAAAGATGAAGTCAAACTGACCTCATAATTTTTATAGTTTAGATGAAAGAGCGTTTTACCTCAAATCCTGTATCTATCCCGAAAGATGAACACAAGAGTTGAGGGTGAGGCTCGATCAAATAAACTAAA
>NW_018165369.1:10396-16195 GCF_001263595.1 Phalaenopsis equestris
GCAGAAAAGGAAAGAATTAGGGTTTGAACTGACGTTCTCTGGATGGAGGGGGTTACCGGGATCAGTTCTATGCGAAAAGCGATATGCTTGACACGTTCGCTTCCAGGACGTCACGCCCGCGCCTCTCGTGACTGTCATTCTTGGGGTTGGCTCTGCTCGCCGGTTGTGCTGCGTGAGCCTCCAGATGCCTCCAAGCAAGCGAAGGTCGAAGGTTTTCGGGGTGATCGCCGCGCGTCCTTCCCGTTCAGGCGGCTTTCTCGACCAAAGACTTTTTTTTTTGGGGAGTGTTCGTGGAAAGGAGAATGAACAGAGAGAGAAGGAGATGGTTCTTTGGGTTTGACGAAATGATATTGTTGGGTTAGAGAGAGAGAAAGGAAAGAGAAGAGCATATAGAGGAAGGGAATGAGATGAAAGTACGGAAAGACGGATATGAGCCCGCACAAACAACAAAAAGAATTGGGAATAGGCCTCTTCTAGAACTGTTCGAAAGAACAGATAGGAGAAAGCCGATCAACAGGCTACAGACACCACTCTCGTGATTGAGAATGAGCCGGGCGAGGGTGAGGAAACTTTCTTTCACGGTGGGTGAAGGTCGGGTGGGACGCGGGCTGACCTTCACTTAATGACTTGTTCACTGTCCCAGATTCAGAGGAGGTCGTGAAAGAGAGGAAAATTCATACACCTAGGGTGAAAGAGGATGAGAAACTTTCTGTATAAGAGTCCTCGAGAACATTTTTCTCTTCTGAATCGAATGTAGGGGGCCAAAGGAAAGGCAAGAAAGCCTGAAAGAAAAAGCTCGGGGAAGTAGCAGCTCCAAAGCAAAAGGGGAGGGGGTCCTTCCCAACATTAGTCTCGGTTGCTGGAATGTGAGGTTGGTCGTAGATCCGCCCTAAGGGAGCTTAGACATCTCTGAACGAAGATTCTTCTTCGTTTGTGTGGCCTTGTGGAAACTCAATCCATCAAGAAAGACATGATTAGCAGGAAAGGAAGGTTTTTGGGGTTGAGAGGTTCTTGAGAATTCTGACCATGCATTGTTGGGCTGAATTGGGGTTGGTTGGGATCCGTTGATTCTCAAACCTGATCAGATTATCCATGTGTTTTGCAGCTTCATCAATAAGAAAGGGGATTTTTTTTATGGTTCGAAGAAGAAAGTGAATCTGAGGAAGGCTTTGTGGGCTGATTTGAAGAGACTGAGCAGTGTAGTGATTGACCCAGCCTGGATTGTTCATTGTTCTGAGAGATTTGAATTCTTTCTTCCATGAGGAGGCTGGGAGTGGGAGAAGCCAGAATACTGACCTCCACCAATGCTTCTGAGATAGAGATCTGTTTGACCTCCCTTTTCAGGTAAGGGCCCGCTCTACACTTGGTCCAACCGCGGAGAGAGTGAGCAGATTCTTGCCAGGAAGCTTGACAGAGTGTCGGTTAATTACAGTAGGCTTGCTACTTTCCCGAACTCTGAAGCAGACTTCACAGGGCCAGGTATTTCCGATCATACCCCGGAGATAGTTACCTTCAGGCAGAAGTCGGGCGCAGGTCAGAAGCCTTTCAAATTCTAGAATTTATGGACCCCCCACGAGGAGTTTGCCCCTTTGGTTGAGCAAGTTTGGAGTGGAGGGTACTCCTATGTTCAGGCTGTGCACCAAGCTGAAACGTCTCAAGGCTGAATTGAAGATCGTTATTGAATTACAAACACTATGGTAGCATAAAGTCTAAGGTTACCCAAGCTCGAGAGGATCTAACTAGATTGCGGGTACTCCAATTGCAGGATCTCCCTCTACTTTCTCCATCTATGAGCTAACATCTCGTATAAAGACCTAAAACAATAAACCAAATTGGAGGCTTTAGTCTGTCACTCTAAAGTCTTCTAACTTTATACCCTTCAAAGTTTATTTTCTTATTTATTTACACTCAACCACATGAATGACATTCTCATCCATACAATCTCATGTGATTTTTATCACTAGTTGACTGAGACAATATCATATCTGATCTTAAATGTTCTCATAACAAATATTAACATCTTAATTGGTCAAATCAATAAGTAAATGTGGTACAATGATTAAATCATTATAACTTATTTCAACATTAAAAATCAATACTTCACACAACTTCCATCCAACACTTAATTACTTATCATTTTAAGGAAAAAGGTAAAGAAAACTACTCAGAATTCATGAAGAAACACAACAACACTTAAGTTTAAAAGTAGAAATGATGTAAATATACAATAAATATAAATTAAAATCAAATGTAGTCACAAAGATAAAAGAAAACTCATCTCAAATCCTTTTCACCAAACCATTGAAATTTCTTTGAATCTCTTCATTTCTCTTACAATACTCTTTACTAGCACAATTACAACTCCCTTTGTTCTCTCTAAAATTATTCTAATTAATCTTTGATAGAGGCAGTAGATAAACGTCTCAAATAGAGGGGGCGGAGGTGGCCCCTTCAATTCAGTCCAAGTTCTTTTATAAATTTTCAAGAGGCACTTTGGTGTCTCTTAAAAAAGGTGTCTGCATTCAATGAATCCTCTTAGGGTTGCCTCATTTCAATAGTTATTTGAATGTATTTTCGTCCCAATTAACCACAATCCATGTTTTCACCAAGAGTTGCTTAAAACGCCCCTTAAAAAATTCTTCCAAATTCATTGAATTTTCAAATAACTATCTCTGATGTGTAAGCGCGAGGTCCTTGACGCTTAGGCACAAACTTCTCTGTTATCCTGGCGCTTAGGCGCCACAGTTCATTTGCACACCTTTTTCATTTTTGCTCGAAATTTGATCCTTTTTCACTATTCTCACCATTTTCCATCCATTTAACTGTACCTGGAAGAAAAACACACAAATACCTTCCATTAAAGTGCAATATCTTCAAAAATAAGTATAAAATATGTACATAAATGATATATATTTTAGGTGGTACATAAATGATATATATTTTAGTGTACATAAATGATATATATTTTAGGTGTATCAATATTTATGTCTTGCAAACCATTTTAAAACCAACCTGAAGGTCATGTTTAAAAGTAAAGTGTCAGTTTTAAATAGTTAAAATATTTTAATATTAAATTTTGATTGATGTTAATTTTCTATTTATATTTTTATAGAAAATATTATTTTTTTAAGGTCCCTAAAGAGCTTAAATTATAACACAAGATTCTCATACAATCCATAAGTCAAAATGACAATAACTTGCAAGGAACACTATGCAATATAAAAAAGCGAGCCAAACAAACAAATAAATAAACACAAATTGGTGATGCTAGGTCCACAACTTATCCCAAAAAAGCAAATAAGGTTGTTAGGCTTTGCATATATAAGCCTGGTCCTAATGCTATACACCAAAGAAAATGCATAATTAAGATATGAGATACGAACATCTACTTCTGGTCCCCGCCACATGGTTCCACGCCTCAGGCGCCTCATAACCCGTGTTTGTATCTTATTTTTTACTACAGACTCTGTCCTATAGCTCTAAAAAGTACATGGCAAAATCTAAAAAAAAATCAACCTACATTAAAATTAAGTTAGTGTAAGAAGATATCTACATGCAATGTAGTGAACCATGCTTAGCGAGACCGAAGCTTAACATCACATACAGAAAATGTGTCAGAATAAATCAATACAACTCATCCCAATTGGGCATGGATCCCTGCAAAAAGACCGCCCCTAACATACTAATGTGCAAGCTTCACACCCAGTAAACACATAAAATGATGCCTCGCCAGAGCAACCAAACTAGTAGAAAATTATAATCAGGGCAACGAAAAATATTACCTAGCACCCTAGTGCTAGCTTAACACATCATCTACCGCAGTGTCCTATCATTGCATCTAAGTTTGTGCACATTGCAGGGTAAAAACTAAGTGTACAAATTTGGCGAGGTTGTCATACCAGCCCTGCCTTAAAGATCTAAGGGATCTAAAGTATGTCACTAAAGGGATGTCATTTAAAAGAAGAGGACTCACACATGACCTAACTTGAATAAGTTTTAAAGTATATCGAATAATACATAATAAAATATATCCATTTTTATACTTTAAAATATGACCATTAAAAGTGGGTTTGTAAAGTGCGTGTGATATACTTTAGAGTCATCGGAGCCTTAACACAGTCATACATGAGTTGATTTTAATATAAAACTTGCATTACTCCTTCAGCTATCCTGGGAGTAAAGTTTGTTTAAGTATTACAACCAAAAAATGGGTCACTCGTCCTAATGAGTAGGATTTGCTGTCAAGGCAACGGGTGATGCACGCACAATATGACGATGGCCTAACACATTGTAAATATTTCATCGAAGCATGAATAATCCAATGAACGCCAAAAAGCTAGTCACACATCATGCAAATATGAATGCAAGAATGTCACATACATCTGAAACACACAAAGCGGGTATACTGAGTATATGTTACCCATAAAGAGGAATTATGCCAACTCTGAGAACCCAAGATTGATGTCATGCAACGAGGAGAAAAAAAGCTACAAGTGGTTTTGCATCGAGTATAGGATACCTATATAGGGAATTACTTCATACCTGAGAGGCATCCAAATGGTTACATGCAAACATGCAATCAGTGCAACAAGACCATTGGCAAAAGAAGAACCATAAAACATGCAAAGCATCAAGCATACTAGGTAGTGTGATTCATGCCAAGTGAGAATCACATACTTAGGTGGATAAACATTGTGCCTAGCATGAGTTCAACGGTTAGAAAGCAGGACTCATGCTACGCATAATGTGATGTATCTACGACATTCCTAGATTGTGCCGTAGAAAGTGAGGCAGCACGACCCCATAGAAGATAATTATGCAACAGGTGGCCTTATATGTGGACTGTCTCCACGTGAAGTGGGCAAGCATCTATCCACGTATATAAAACAACATATGTGGGGAAGGCGCTTGCAGATGTAGGTGCTTAAAGAGACACCATAGGTAAGGGTGTTCGAAGAGACACCTAAGCTTGAGTGCTTAAGGAGACTTCTGAACATGCCAATTGTGACAAAGAACACAAGGCAAAAGCAACTTTACATGCAATGAAATATAACATATGCATAATGTAAAAAAAAGAATTTTCACACACATGAAGAGACATGCAATAAGAAAGCACCACTACCAGTATTATGCAAAGATGCACAAATGTATACATGCATGCATCAATCAAGCAAAGTTGGCCAATGATGGCCAACTAGACCAAAGTGATCGGTTGATCGGGTCGGGACAATTGATCGGGCCTGGACAACTGATCGGACCTAAGGATTCGTAGATTGAACTAGGGCTACCAATAGAACTCATGTGATAGGTCGATCGAGTTAGGGTTGCCAATCATACCTATGTGATCAGTCAATCGAGTTAGGTAGGTTGATCAAATTAAAGTGATCGATCGATCAAGCTTGGCGGTTGATTAGATCGAAGTGATTGGTTGATTGAGTCAGAATGACCGATCAAAGCAAAAGTGATTGGTTGATCAAGCCAAAACGACAATCAAACAAAAAAAAATGTTTGGTCGATTGAGCCGGGATGACAATCCAACCAAAAATCAATGGTCGATCCAGCCAGGATGTCGATTGAACCAAAAGTGATTGGTTGATCGTGTTAGGATGATGGTCAAACCAAAAGTGATTGATCGATCAAGCCAAGATAGCAATCAAACCAAAATTCAAGAAATAGTCGAATTTGTACAAAACATTTTACTGAGAGAAAACTCTCGAAATAAAATTTGAAAATTATCAAATAACTGATCCCTGGAAAATCCATGAAAGATATCTTTGCTCAATCGCCTATCCACACGAC
>NW_018165369.1:16295-26572 GCF_001263595.1 Phalaenopsis equestris
ACGCCAAAAAGGGGTGCAGTTGCGTCGTGGTATATTCGTTTCCTGTTCGGAAACAAAGGCACCAAAACCTCAATGCTCATAACGGGCGATTTAGTGCATAGAAGAACGACTCTCAACAAAGTGTGTGGAAAGGCAGCTCCCAAGAGTGGTGCTCCAGTGCTTGAAGTGATTTCTCTTTCGATCATGATTTAAGTCCTTGACTTCTATATGAGGAAGGAATCTCTCGGTAGTGTGTGTAACAAGAGCAAGACAGAACGAAACAGAGCAGCGACTTCTGTATTGGATTTCTACGGTTTGCTCTTGTGTGATGGCGAGAGGAGGAATGTTCATGAGTTCTAGGATTGTAGAGAGGAACTCTTAGTGTGATTTACTATATATATTTCTCCTCATTTCATAGTTAAATTTTTAGTGGTATGGCTCCATGGTTTTTTCTTGTTCCCATATTTTTTCATATTAAATCTTGTGTATTTTTCTAGAATTCTTGTGTTGTGAGCTTCTGTTCAGTTTTTATTTTGAAACTCTCAAATTAATGTGTTTTTCTTCAGTGATTTAGTTGTGAATTGATCGATACACTTTTTCCACCCCAACATTCTAAACCATAATGTTTACAACAAAAAAATAAAATAAAAAAATGTTGATAGGTATCCTTTTAAACAGAGAAAAAATTGAAGAAGATGATTTATAAGAATATAAAGCTGATGCTTCATACCGCTATATTTTGATGCAAAGCTTTGGAAACCTGAAAATTAAGATAAATTAACAAGAAAATATGCGATTAGAAACTCATAAGATTTTCAGGGAAACAACAATATGAATCAGCATAAGTAAGCACATAATGTGTGTTGACATACCTAAAATAGAATCAAGCCTGTCCAATACTGACTAATAGAATATAAGAAGGTTTTCACTGCAAAAGACTATGCTGAGGTTTTGTAGTTATTGGTTGAAGAACAGGCTTGCATAGTATTCTTACGAACTAAAGGTGAATTCATAAGGGTTCTGAACTCTACATACATACCACTGAATTCCAATGTGTTTATATATCTAAAACCTAAGCTTTAATTTTGTTACATTTATACCACCCAAATCTTTTAGATCACATCAAAAAATACCACTATTTTAACCTTTAAAAAGAGAAATACATCTTTTCAAGCATAGGTAAGGTGGTATGCATGTAGAAATTGAAGTTTACGTGTTACACAATGCATAAGAATTAAGTGGTATATGTAAATCTTCCAATGATTTTATGTCAAAATCGATTATGACTGCCCAATCGTGCAACACAAATTACATGCACGAAAAAAATTATTCACCTGAACGAGCAAGTGATACAAACTCTCCTTCTCAGCCTTAGAAAACATTGAAAATTCCGCATACATATCCTGTTGAAAATCAGAAATACTATTAATATCATTCTTATCATTATTTTGCAGCCTGACAACAGATAATTCAAATGTTGCAAGTAGATAGTTGAAGGATTCAAAAATAAATAATACCATAAGTAAAAACAAACATGAAAATTAAAACAACAGTTGTAACCATGGGTGTTTAAGTTCTCTCTGAATTTGGCAGTGGAGTAAACTAGATGTGGAAGATATTTAGAATGTTCAGAATTTCAACATTTTCCAATTTTATAGGGATGAGTAGAAAACAATCCAGAAAAGATCTTAAGGATTATTGAAAATTTTTCTCATGACAACAGCCAAGAAATAGAATGTCTGATTTGCTGATATCAAATGATATTTTCTGTTTGGGGCTTTGCTTTGGTAATTTTATTGACTTCATTATCTCAAAGTGTTTTAAAAACAGCTCCGTAAGTGCATTCTTAAAGGCTATGCAGATATTGTGGGGTGGAGTTGCACGGTAGAAAATGCTAATTTGTTTTTCCCACAAAAAACATATTGTAGATTGAAATATTTTTCATAAGTAAAGCAAGGGTGCATTTCAAGCAAATTGTGCCAATTATAAAAAAATAAGGAAAATTTACATATGCAGCACCCGATTCTTATGCATTTACTTATCTCACGCCCAAACTTTAATTTTTACAACCTATGCATCCTTCCCTATATATCAAAAGTTGGATTACACTACTTCCACATTTTCATGCATAAGGAAGAGTGCTTTGGGTGTAAAAATAAACGTTAGGGTGTGAGATAAGTGAATGCATAAGATTTGGGTGCTACGTATGTAAATACTCCAAAAAATAAACTAACTCCATGCAAGATGAAAATTTTCAATTTGCAGGGGAGAAATCAAAAACAAAGTTAAGACTTTCCAAGCAAATGAATCTATCATCACCTCCTTGGACACTGCAGTGAGAATAGACTGAATGCTGATTTGGAAAGATTTTATGAAGTCTAATTGTCTCGATCCCATTGAAACTTTTCTTGACTCAACTACAATAGAAAACAGGATTCAGAAAAAGAATAAATTGATTGCCAAAATAAGGCATCTTCACACTAAAAATAACCAAAAGATTTAATTAATGGAATTCAAACTAATTCTGAGTATAGAAATAAACATAACTAAAGCTTAAGGGGGGGAAAAAAACTGCAGAATTTTAGAGGGGATAACTAATGAGAAGAAAGAGGAGAAAAACTACAATAAGAAAAATGAGATGGAACACTAAGATCAACGTTTTAGAAGTCTACAAAACCGATTAAAAACAGCCATTTAGGCTCGGTATCAAAATTGTCCCATCTGAAAATGGTCATTCCATGTGTTTCATGTTGGTTATGCTACTTCCACCCTCTCCAGATATACTTTATTTAGTTTTGGAGAAACCAGCCTAAATTCAATCACTTTTGCCACTCCTTTTCTTTTTTAAACCTCTTAATCCATGAAATCATACACTAAGATCTACCATCAATTAAATTGTAAACTTTATATAGGTCAAAAAATTACTTAAACAAGAAAAAAGAAAATCAAATTAACATCAATTTTTCCAGTCCTAAACTTTTTTTAATATTACCTTTAATTAAACAGACCAAAAACATTTAAAAAATAATATAGTAATGCATTTAACATTATTCATCACTGCAACAAAACATAGAACTTGTAAGTAAAATTGATAGGTTAACCAATAAAAATTTATTGTCATTACAATAACATGCTATACACTCATAATTAGAACATCTACTAACTTGTTGAATATTGTTGGAATTTAGCAGGATGATTTTATTGATATCAAAAGGGGTATAAATACATGATAAAAGAGTTATAAAATAGAAAAGACATAACATCCAAATTTTTAGGATTAAATTAATTCCTAATAACTACCTAGAGATAAAAGGAAAATCATAAACTAAGAAATACATAAATAAGGAACTACATAAACTACGAAATACATGAACAAGGAAATACATAAAATAGAAAATATATGGAAATGAAAGAAACAGACACTGATAACTTTGAACACTCCCCATCAAGTTAAAGTATATATGTCAATCATGTCAACTTGGACTTAAAGTCATCAAACAACGAGCGGTAAATATTCTTTGTGAGAATATCAACCAATTATCCAGCAGATAACAAACGAAACACAGATCTCCCCTTAATCAAGTTTATCATTGATAAAGTGACACTCAATCTCCACATGCTTGGTACGATCATGTTGGACCGGAATATAAGCAATGCTAATGGTGGTTTTATAGTCACAAAATAGCTGCAAAAGAGCAGTAACTGACATACGTAACTCAGTGAGAATAATGCGCAACCAGATGGCTTCACACAACCCCAAAGCCATAGAGTGAACCTCGACTTCAGCACTACTACAAGCAACTAGTGATTGTTTTTTTACTTTTCCAAGTGATAAGACTCCCTTATACGAAGGAGCAATAACCTGAGGTAGATAGTCTATCATGGACAGATCCAGCCTAATCAGCATCTGTATAAACCACAACAGAGCGGGAGTTGTGAGGAGTGAATAACAACCTGGGCCTTGTGCTCCTATTAAATAGTGATGGATCCGATGAATTGCATTGAGATGGTGTTCGTAGTGGTCATGCATAACTGACGAAAAAACCCACAACGTGAAAAATGTCTGGGCGAGTAAAAGTGAGATAGATGAGTTTAGGTGTTAGTAGTAGGATTTTTTCACTAGAACGGATTGGGAACATGCAATAAGTTTTCATTTGGGTCCATTGGGATAGCAACCAATTTGAAAAGGAGAAGGTTGGTCTCGGTCAATAGATCCAACACATATTTGCATTGGGACAGGCAAAATGGCCCAAGCGTACCAAGCTACTTCCATTTCTAAGAAATACCGGAAAGACCCCAAGTCTTTCAATTCAAAAGATGTGGCGAGGATGCATTTTAGTGACTCTAAGGCTAGCAGGTCATTACCTATGAGTGTAATGTCTTCGACATAGATATATAAATGATGAGGATGGCAATACGACCACTGGATAAATACCGAAAAAATAGGGTATAATCAGATTAGACCTGAGAGAACCTATGGCCCACTACCACCAACGAAAACTTGCCAAAACAGGCCCGCGGGGATTGCTTCAGCCCATAAAAGAACTTTCTCAATTGACACACTTGTCCATGGGAAGAAATCGAGTCAAATGCTGGGAGAAGAGACAAATAAACCTCCTCAACAAGATCACTATAAAGGAAAGCATACTTGACGTCTAGCTGAAGTAAGGGTCAATCCAGATTCACGGCTACTAATAATAAGGCATAAATGGTATTGAGTTTGGCAATCGGTGCAAATATCCCTTCATTGTACATTCCATAAATTTGAAAATATCCATTGGCGACCAACCACGCCTTGTTGCATTCAAAAGAACCATAGGAGTTAAACTCGGTGTTGAAGATCCACCGACACCCCACTGTTTTTTTCCCTCGGAAAAGATCGACCAAATCCCAAGTATGGTTGCGTCCAAAAGCATTCATCTAGTCCATGACAGCAGCATTCCAGGACAAGTCAGCCAAAGCAGCTTCTGTAATGGATGGGAGACAACCTGCATAGTGTTGTTGTTACCTCTATCATTTTCTTGAAAAATATAGAGCCTGGTTATCCGCTTAGTAGTTTTAATCATCCTCCCCAAACGAAGATCCTGAAAGACACAAACATCAGGGAAAAAAAGAGCAACGCAATCCAGATCTTAAGTTAACTTACTGACCCACAATAGGTTGCACTTAAGTAAAGGAAAATGTAACATGGGTTCCAAAGTCAGCCCGGTTGTAGGTATAACTGACCTTTTACCCGCAAAGGAATTACACGAGCTATTAGTAATTTTAATCATATCTAGCTCGGAGGCGAATGAGAACCTCCGGTCATGTGATCTGTGGCACTTGAATCAATAATCTATGGGCTAAAAGAAGCAAATCTAGCGAGTGCCTTAGAGATGTAATCTTAGCAGACATAAGAGGTTGATTGGCCATAAGAGAGCTGAGTTGACCCAAGCAGTTTAATCAAGTGTTCCATCTAAACTCTTGATTGAGTCTCCTCATTTGGGGATGGTCCGAGTAGAGGACGGTTGAACTGTTGCGGATTTTAAGTTTGAAGCTAAACCTTTTAGCAATGGAAGATTTGGTCAAAGACTTATTTGTTGGTTTAATGTGGAGCTTTCAACACTTGTTACGAGTTTGTGACAAAAATCACGTGGCGTAAGTGGCTCGCCACAGAATGGCGGAGTGTGGAGTACTATTGAAGACCAAGGCTTAAAGCTCGACTAACGGGGTGCAGTTATCGATAATGACAAGTCTTTAGCTTTCTTCGCGGGGAATCTTGGTGAATGCTGCCCTAGTTGAAGGGGATCGCATCCAAGTATATGGCCGCGAACTTCATCGAGCTTGTTCCGGCCTGCCAAGAATTAGAACACACGATCCTTTTCTAAAATTATTTGGAAGAGAAAAAAATCTAGAAAAGAGTATTAAGTGTAGTATTAGTAGAAATCACATTTTATCCATAATGCAAATAAGTCATTATATTATTGGGTCACCGTCTTCAATCATTGTTTCGCATCGCGGATCTTCTTACAAACCTCATAGAGTTCTCCATAATTACTTACGTCATAGTAGGTGTCGAGAACAGCAATCCAGAGAGCACAGAAGGAAGAAATTGGTATGACTGCCAATCGAGGTCTCCATGGGATGATGGAATTAATCAACCATGAAATGACCATGGATTTCTCCACTTCCCATCTTGTATATATTGGGTCAGTTTTCAGAGATTCATGAATCATGCTTGTGAGATGGTTCAACTTACATTGACCTTTGACAAATAATGACACAGCTTGAAACCATTGGAGGAAATTTGAGTCGTTAAGTTTATTGGTGATAATTAGGAAATTCATATGGTTTTCAGGTCCTCTGGTCTGAAGAGGGATTGAGGTAGGTGTCGATCCTAAGGTAGATTCAAGGACCGTATCAGGAGGAAGCTCGGTGGTGGAGGAATTAGCCATGGCTCTGATTGAGCCAAATGAAAGGTTGGGATGCCGATACATGGATTGAGAGGATTCCTAGCAAGCTACAACAAACAACGAATTAGGACTTCATGGAAGAAATTCTAGCCCAAAAAAAAGAGGTCTGCTCAGGCAAGATGCTGGTCAGGTTGCAAGAAAGGGATTCCAGTAGGTACAAAAGATCTTGCGATTCTTCCTATGATTCTTGGTAAGAAACATGGCTTGGGAAGACCTGCAGAAAAGATTTCCAGCAGCAGGAAACGGTGTCCGACAGCTAGAGAAGGGGAGGACCTGTAGCTATACGCCAGCAGGTGACAATTCTGGCGGTTGGAGAAAAATCCTGGTGGCTAGGATAAGATCCCTTGTCTTTGATGACATGTTGAAATTTAGCATGATGATTTTATTGTCATCACAAGGGGTATAAATACAAGATACAAGAGTTACAAAATAGGAAAGACATAACATTCAAATCTCTAGGATTAAATTAATTCCTAATAACTACCTAGAGATAAAAGGAAAGTTATAAACTAGGAAATACATAAATTAGAAAAGGTCCGAAAAGAAAAGAAATAAACACTAATAAGTTCTAACAAATATAATTTTTTTTAAGTCCTCTAAATTAATTAAATCATGAAAGTTTTAAAATAAAACTTATGACATTTGATGATTCTATGATTTATTGAAATGAAAATATATAACAAATTCAAAAATATGGTAAAAATAGAAACATAAGTGTAGAACAGCATTGTTAAAAGCAAAATTTTCAAACTTTGCTAAAGATCTTATCTATCTTATTTGAATTCAAACCAATGTTGTTAAAATGCTGCTTGAAAGGCAAAGTGATGAGATGTGGAAGAGTCACATTTCACAGCCTTATCATGCATGTGGAGAAGGTATAATGCATGCTGCGCGCCACTCTACAGCGGAAACACCGCAAAAGCACTCGGTATTTCTTCACAGTTCGTTTTCAAGCTGGCAACCAAAGGTTTTAGGTTTGGCTCACGCATTTAGTTGAATGGCTGGCTTAATACATAGAATAAAAGGGGTGCAAAATCATAATAGATGGCTTAACGATAGCAAAGTGAGCAGCAGAAGAACATGTTTGACCTTCTCATCTCCATCTATGGGATGGTTTCTCCGCTACACAAAAACGTCGCAGCAATAGTGCTGACCTCTCTTTCTAGCGTACAATTTCTCCTCCACATGTAAACATCACAACAACAAAGCTCAACCTTTATCTCTCTGTGGCTTCTCCACCACACTAAAATAGATGCAGTGGTCAGCCTTCACTAGCTTTTCATCTACATGAGCAGATGCTGACACACTTCTAATTTATGAATTCCTTCTCGTCCATTTCTCATGAGCAGATGCTCAACATTTCTCAGCCTTCTAGTCCATGTCTAATGTATGAATTCCTTATTTATGAAAGCTAATAATTTTTATACTATGTTTTGTTAGACATAAATTTTGAAAATATGTCATCAAGTTACGTGAACAATAGCTCTTTTTGTTATTCATGCACCTTTATAATGAAAACTTAGGGCAACTAAAAGTATGCATCAGTTTAACTTGATGACATATAGCTTTAGTTCTTATGGATCAACTACTCATAGAGAAGAGAATGAATATATGCTAGGTACCACACACACACGGCGTGTGTGATTGCGTGTGTGGCTTACTTTTACTATGGTGAGAAAATAAATTAGTGCAAAATTGATAAGGTTGGGTATCGCTCATTTTTCTATTTTTTTCACTTCTGCAAATGTACGTGAGCAAATAAATTCTTAAGACATGAGTTTGTCTCCAAAAATTGGAACAAATCCATGTTGTTTATAAGGAAAATAAATTTAAGTGGATCATTTTTAGGACTATATTTTGGTATGGTGTGTGTGTGACCAAGGATTTGAAGATTTTGAGCCCATTAATAAAATGTTGTGGTTAATCAATGGTTATAAGATATTAGATATGGGTTGTAATTAGTAGTGCATTTGAAGGGAATGATACTATCATTCACAACAGAAATTTTAAGATTTGAATTCTTAGTATTAAGTGACTATGAATGGTTTGAAAAAAAAAAGAAAAAAAAAACAATCAAAATTTCATATTTGTCAACAAGGGAACATAAAAACAATGTTGTTTATATGATATATTAATCAACAAACTACATGACTCGTTATTGCTTCCATGTAGCAATAATTGATCTAAGAATTTTAGCAATCATTTTGTTTTATATGAAATGGATGAGAAATGAAAATTATAAGTTAAATTTTGTGTTATTTGCTCATTGGAAAACTATTACTTCTATTTTATACTTAATCAAATTTTAATGCTGTTTTATCAAAAAACGCCTGTAAAGTAAATGCAACTATAGGGGTATCTTTATTGTACAAGAATCTTGTTTATACTATGGAATGATTATAGCAAAACTACAAGCCCCATAGCAATGGAAAAAATAGTTAGGGATTCAAATGATGGTAGGCAACACAACATTTGATGTTAGGGATTCAAATAATGTTAAATCCTTAAGATGAGTTGGTGAAACAAGATAATTGCAGCATTCAATTAATGCTCATGCTTTCCTCTTACAAGAACACAATAAAGAGATTTAGAAACTTTCAATGAATAAAGGATAATAGGCATCATCCTGTAAGTTAGCGCCATAACTATAACAATATACAAAGCTACTAAACTTGAGCAGAATTATATACCACAATCCTGCAGCATGCAACGCCCTTGCAATATGGATACAACATCATTACACCACAAGCAACATATTATCCTCATGCCAGCAACTTTTGGTCACAACACCCCTACCGCATTACCATGTATTTTCCTTTTTTTCTTCTTTATTGGTTGTTGGAGAAGGGAATGGGAAATCATAGTGTTCCCCTCCCAAAGGGTATGAATACTAAAACATCAAAGATACGATATTTCAAACAAGGAGATAACCATCTCTTACACAAAAAATTTGGAAGGATAATCTTAACTCCTCATCAACAATAGGTCTGACCAAATATTAGTCAAGCGGATGTTGCCACCATGTGGAAAGAGGAACTTCTTCATTCAATACCCTGGGTGCTAAACCAAGCCCTCAATAAGGAATTAGTGCAGCCCTCCAACTTGGGTGGATGGGCCCACACATAATGGTCCTTTTACCATCGTGATAATCACAATAATATGAAGATAATTTGAAGGAGATTATCTCAGACATCAAGAACCTCTTATGTTAGGAGTGCAACACCAATCCACATCTATATCACCGGATCTCTCCATGGTTAGCAAAATTCCTCCCTGATGAATGATGGTAAACTAGGCCCATTCAATTGGGAGAGACAATTGAAGGCCTTTCTCACCACAATTAATGATTGCTCATAGTAGAGTAAAAATATAAAATTAAAAATAAATAGGGGATATTGAATATTTTATTTTGCTTCCCCCTATTTTCCACTTCTTCCTTTTACAATGCATTGCAAAAAGTCCCATCTTGTTCTTTGCTTGAACCTCCATGAAAAGGAGATATTTAGTTAAAAACAATAAGAGAGGGAAGACAGGCTTGTTAAATTGGTTGACCACGTATGATTAGAAATGAAAAATGAAGACAATATAACCACGTATGGGGTTATCCAAAGCAATTGCAACTATAGGGGTATCTTTATTGTACAAGAATCTTGTTTATACTATGGAATGATTATAGCAAAACTACAAGCCCCATAGCAATGGAAAAAATAGTTAGGGATTCAAATGATGGTAGGCAACACAACATTTGATGTTAGGGATTCAAATAATGTTAAATCCTTAAGATGAGTTGGTGAAACAAGATAATTGCAGCATTTAATTAATGCTCATGCTTTCCTCTTACAAGAA
>NW_018165369.1:26589-29322 GCF_001263595.1 Phalaenopsis equestris
CGCCATAACTATAACAATATACAAAGCCACTACACTTGAGCAGAATTATATACCACAATCCTGCAGCATGCAACGCCCTTGCAATATGGATACAACATCATTACACCACAAGCAACATATTATCCTCATGCCAGCAACTTTTGGTCACAACACCCCTACCGCATTACCATGTATTTTCCTTTTTTTCTTCTTTATTGGTTGTTGGAGAAGGGAATGGGAAATCATAGTGTTCCCCTCCCAAAGGGTATGAATACTAAAACATCAAAGATACGATATTTCAAACAAGGAGATAACCATCTCTTACACAAAAAATTTGGAAGGATAATCTTAACTCCTCATCAACAATAGGTCTGACCAAATATTAGTCAAGCGGATGTTGCCACCATGTGGAAAGAGGAACTTCTTCATTCAATACCCTGGGTGCTAAACCAAGCCCTCAAGAAGGAATTAGTGCAGCCCTCCCACTTGGGTGGATGGGGTCACACATAATGGTCCTTTCACCATCGTGATAATCACAATAATATGAAGATAATTTGAAGGAGATTATCCATACATCAAGAACCTCTTATGGTAGAAGTGCAACACCAATCCACATCTATATCACCGGATCTCTCCATGGTTAGCAAAATTCCTCCCTGATGAATGATGGTAAACTAGGCCCATTTAATTGGGAGAGACAATTGGAGGCCTTTCTCACCACAATTAATGATTGCACATAGTAGAGTAAAAATATAAAATTAAAAATAAATAGGGGATATTGAATATTTTATTTTGCTTCCCCCTATTTTCCACTTCTTCCTTTTACAATGCATTGCAAAAAGTCCCATCTTGTTCTTTGCTTGAACCTCCATGAAAAGGAGATATTTAGTTAAAAACAATAAGAGAGGGGAGACAGGC
This sequence comes from Phalaenopsis equestris, assembly GCF_001263595.1. Taxonomy (NCBI): domain Eukaryota; kingdom Viridiplantae; phylum Streptophyta; class Magnoliopsida; order Asparagales; family Orchidaceae; genus Phalaenopsis; species Phalaenopsis equestris. The sequence continues at coordinate 27,487 of NW_018165369.1, forward strand.
TTGTTAAATTGGTTGACCTCGTATAATTAGAAATGAAAAATGAAGACAATATAACCGTATGGGGTTATCCAAAGCAATTTTATTAAACCTAGAGTAGAAAATGACTGATCTCTCAATAACAGCATGATTGGCAAAACATTCTTAAATTTTAGAGCGTGTGAAATAATTATTCCTTCAACAACATCATCATTTTTTAAACTACCATGCAAATCAAAGAAAGATAAGGATATAAAAAAATAAATAAACGAAATAAGCATATATGATATAGTTGCAAACAAAACAATCATATAAATACAAGTTGGTTTTATTCGTTCAAATTGCACTTCAGAGGCACAACTATGAAAACAAAGTTAATAAAAGTACACTTTTCGACTAGATATGATGTTTGCAAGCAAAATTCAGAGTGCTTCCATTGCCATGTAGACCACATGTGCTCTACTCGAGAGACAAGCTCTCTAAGACACAAAGGCAATGTTTTGTACATCAATCTCCCCAAATCCAACACAGCCGGGAGTCTCATGCTCTACGTAAGTTCGATAATGATCTCAAGTTCTGCACAATATCTTAAATCTAAAATGGGAGCTGCATTGTTCAAAATAATGCAAAGAAGAGAGTGAGTCGATGCTATGGGGTTGTTTGGTAGCCGGTTTTAAGCAGGATTTAAGCTAAATCCTGTCAAAAGGCAAAAAATGCCTCCGTAAATCCTAAGGTCCCGAAAATCCCAAAATAACGCCGACTCGCGATAAATCTGAGATTTACTAAATCATGTGAATCGGCGGATTCAGTAAATCCGGACGAGCCAAAAGGAAGAATGGCGCGAACAGGCTTACCTTCCTCAAAGGTTCTGGTAGGTGCGGAGAGGAAGGATGAGAAAGATAGTTTCGGAGGTCTCTGTAAGCCGCGAACCCGTCGTTTCTTTCCCAGCTAGCTCTAATGGTGACTGTATGGCGAAGCTTTTGTTCACGAAGGCGATGTTTTTGGGCGACACCACCAGGGGCGTGATAAGCGAGGGTTTTGAGCAGAGATGTCAAGTTTGGGCGAAACCGGGGGAAAATATTTGTCTGAAAGAGCTCTGCTTAAATCAGAGGTGATTTTACCCCTATAATTTCTGTCTAACTTTCATGTAATCTTCGTGTAATTTATTTATTCCTATAAAATTACAGAAGCCTAAAACTCATTTGTAGGTTACAGGTAGATTACAGGAAGGTTGCATGGAGGTATAACCCCGATAGAACCCCCTATACCCCCTGGACGTACACAGCACTGTGTACGTCTTATGTACGCAAATATTTTCTGAAACCAGGAGAGGGGGATGTCGAAGGGGATTTCGGGGCAGGCGTAGAGTGGAATAGGTTTAGTTTTATTTAACTTAATTTTATTATTTTATATGATTCATATTTAATAAATAATTCACATGTTATCAAAATTAGGGGTGTAAAACTGAGTCTCCCTAATTTTGATAACATATGCTCAGCTCGTGTTCGGCTCATTTATATTTCGAGCTAAAAAACGTGTTTGTATTAGACTCGTTTGTTTAGCGAGTCGTCACAAACAAAGAGTCATTTTGACATATAGCCATAAGATTTTAAGGATTGTGGTAAGATTTAAAAATTATTATTTATATTAAAACATCATTTGAATCTAATTTAATAATTTTTAATTTTTTTCTTAATTATTATTTTTAATTGATTACAAGTCTTTGTAGCCTTATAATCAATTAATTTTTAAAAAATATTACTCATCAATATATATATATATAAAAGGCAAGCGGAACATAATATGTTCATGAACAACGAGCCGTTTTGATAGACCTAAATCAACCTGCAATATCACAAT
>NW_018165369.1:29430-31102 GCF_001263595.1 Phalaenopsis equestris
GTTAACTTAGCGAACGAGCTGAACACGAGCTGTTCCCGAACAACGAGCCATTTTGACAACTCTAATCAAAATTAATTAAAATTAGATAAATTTATGAATAATTATTTAATAGTAAATTAATAAATAAAAATATCTTTTAAAATTTAAATAATATAATTAAACTATAAATAACTTTTCATTTATATAATTATTAATTGATTAATGAGTAATTAGTTTAAAATCAATTGTTTATTTATATAACTAATTATTAATTAATGTGAATGCCCCATTTTTTATACATTTTGAGGCTTTGGATACTCCTTTATATTTTTTAATTTAATATTTATCGCTTATTCAATAAATTTTGATAAATTCTCCTAATTCCTTTTAAAATTGCAAAAAAGCTTCTCAGGATTTATCAGTATTTGTCTGCTAAGATACCAAACCGTTTTTAGGATTTAACTATCTCAGGATTTGATACATCTGGATTTACAGGATTACTAAATCTTAGTTAAATTTAATCCTACTTGTAACCAAACAACCACTATGCCTCACAAGCTCATATCAGGGTTTGATGGTGCCATCAGTATACTCGACTAGGTATTGCAGAATGGTGCACAAAGGAAGCCAACATATCCCTTATCAGTAAAGCCCCGGAGCTTAAGTGAACTGGAAGGAGAAAGAAGCATGGGTGCAGCAAGCCTATAACTTCGATCAACACCCTAGTGGCGGCGTGCGCTTTCGAGTTTGGAGTTGGGCAGCCATAAAAGAGTTTCAGGTAGTTCATAAGGCTCATAGGTTTAACTCAAGAGATTTGGATTGCAACGAAGAAACCACCAACAGGGTTACAAACAAATCGTATCTTCCATATCACAGATTTCTTTCTAGTCTTGGCACTATGTTCATCGAACTAAGACAGTTGTTATGGTCCCCACCTATGGGAGTGACAAAGGAAAATGATGTGAGCTGACGAAATGAGAAATGGTGTAAATCACGTGAGACGAAAGGTAGTGATCTGTCACCGGGCGGCTGAGGTGAAAGTATTGTGCGGTTAAGGGTGCACTCATGGTGGCTCTTCAGAAGTGTTGTTGGAATAGTAGGAGATTGTTTGGGAAATCTAATGTGTTTTACTTGTTTATGATGAAAAAGATTGTTTAGTCCTTACATACATAATTTATCTCAACAACTGTAGTTTTCAAAATAAGTGTAGCTGAATAACAAAAACCGATCCAACAGTTAAAAAACATGTTCGTAGTATATATATTTTCCAATAAATCAATTTTATAAATCATTTCATGTATTAAGTAACAAGAATGGGAACCACAAAAATGACAAGTACTACTATAATGACATTTGCTTCGAGTTGAAACTATATCATAGCAGCATGTCCACTCACTTGATCCCTATATGTAGTGAACTCATATGTATCATCAACCCAACAAAAGTACATGCAAGCTTCAAGTGTCATATTTATGATACAATAATAAAATCTCCTCAAAAAATTGTCTTCTCTTCTTGATGTGTACTCAGAACATTGCGTACTTGAGAGATGGTACACAACTCTTCAAGTACTTGATGATCTTGAACTCAATTTTCCTGTTATTATAATACATTTTCTTTAGTGGGCAAAATAGGCCAGATATGCAATAAAACAATAAAAAAATTATTTTGTTTCATAATATATATATATATA
>NW_018165369.1:31211-38807 GCF_001263595.1 Phalaenopsis equestris
GGTACTATATATATATATAAAAAGTAGATATCAACAAATCTTAAATATAAAATTTGCATAAATATAGAAGTAAACATCTGCAAATCATCAATACATCTAAAAAAGTAAACATCTATAAGAAAACACTACAAAATGTTACAAAAATACACTCGATGAGTTCATCCAAGTATCTTTAATCTCTTATCTCAATAAGATCATCTCTTGAACACCCTCCTCTTCGGATATGTTGAAGTCATTCGTACCAATGCCTTCATAGGGCATTAATTGCCCGACCCAATGTTAGAATGATTCCACGAATATGCATGTTGGATATTCATCTAAGACCTTGACATTAATATAATTCTGAGATGGATGCCCCTTTATAAAACTGTAGCGTTGTTGTTGTAGTAGCTATTTTTACATTTTTTTAAGAAATACATCGACATATCTCGAAATATGAGCTAATTCTTCTTTTATACACCAAATGTCCTTTTGATAACTCTCTTCAATGATTAGTGACTTTTTTAAACAATTCATTCCTCCCTGAAATCAGTTGGTTGTTGTGCTCAAAGTTAAGAAGACGGTACCTCTTATTAGGGAGGGGCTTTAAGAAACCAGTTGTAATGGATATCCTAAATCAAGAGAGTAATTTTTTTTCTAAATAATAATAATATTATTATATATTCTCAAATCAAATGTTTTATATGCGATCATGAATGTATTAACTTGGTGGAGGTATTGAAATTTGTATTCACATCGTCAGGTTAAAAATTTGAATATTTGTTTATCATGAGCACTCTCTTTCAATCCAGCCATCAAAAATGTAAAACACATATTAAATTCATAAAATGTTGAGATATTATGAGTAGTAGCATCGCACCGTCTAATATATGAAATCTTATTATAGTTACTGACACTTGCATCAACATATGTTTTGTTAATTGCTTTTATACAATCCTATTTAAGAAATTCATTGGACCAATATTTTTTTGTTTTAAAACACTGTTGCAAAAATAAATAGAAATATCGATGCATTAAAGAATTGTATGTATCTCGTATCACTGTGAAATGCTCTTAGTGTATGCACAAAAGCATGATATATGAGTTTCACAATGTTGTTTGATAATCTTATCAATGTGTTAATCCTAATATTGAAATACATGTCTATCGTCTATGTGGAGTGATGAAATTACTCGGAAGCAGCATGAATGGACTCATTTTATGACATAATATGTAGCGTGATGGCTAAAACTTCCATGGGGGTAACGTGGGATAATTCATGAAAAGAATAAAATTTGTTACATCAAGTAAATCACTGAAATGACTTCTTAGAATCTGAAACATACTATGAATTCTACTTGATTAAGCTTCGAGCAGCTCACCAATCGACTTGCCAGCCACAAAAGATGATGACACAAGCGGTGTCATGCCCGCATTTTTCTGATAATACTAATTAATAAAACATATTGTTGTAGTTAGAGTTGTTGATCGTTCCACTATTTATGTAATTTCCTCTTCATCTGATTAGTTCATCTAACTATTGTATGAATGTTAGAATATATAGAAAAAAATAAGTTATGTTAGATGTGAACATAAATGCAAAAATAGCTCATAACATAAATATAAATATTAAATTATCACATAAACATGAAATAAGATATTACTCAACGTAAAAGTGTAAATCATTACAAACAACAAAATGAAATGGTAATAAAAAAAGGTAAACCAATTAGTTTGATTGTCAAAAAATAGCAGAGATAAGGAATCCTCCGTTTCGAAAGAAGTATGAAGAAATCCTCATGCTTATTTGATCCTCTAGAAGTTTTATAATAAATAAATACAGAGACACATCATTAAATATCTCAAGAGTAGAGTCTAGTAGGTTCAAAAAATCTGTCATAGTTGGGTATCTTTACAAAGCTATACGAGCACTGGATGTGATAATAGTGCAGGTTGTAATTGCCTGTGATATCTGCTCATATAAGTATGTCGTCCCACTCTTCATTTTCTTTACGCTTTTGGGTAGAGGGTGTGGGCTGCTTGGAATAACTTGATTCATTTTGTTCTCTCTTTTATGGTGCTTTTCTTGGAATTTATTAGAATAAACAAATTTGAGCTCATTCAAATTCTAGGTGGGTTCATGTGTTGTAGCCCAAACATTGATGCCTGTAGCTACAACACCGAGAAACATGTTATCAAGTTTATTCTACAGCTTAGCGTCTATACTAGGAAAGTCTTTTTTTTTTTGCATTTGGTAAGACTTTCAATTGATAAAATTTTATTTTAATAAAATCACATTACAATAACTTCACAACTCAATAAAACATTTTTTACTGATTGAAATATTTTCTCTTCATCACTCTATCAATGCATTAATAGTTTTTTAAAATGGGTACAACCTAATCCAGTAACCCCTCTCTTCAACTCCCTCCATAATTTTCAATATTTTCTCAAATATTCTGATTTTTTCTTCAACTGAGTTTTATGATACAATATTCTTATTTTTACATGAAAGTTTTTGGTAATAATTTGTTAACCTTCCTAATTGATGTGTGTGTTGGTTTGTTACCAATTTCTATCTATTTCAAGAATTAAACATAAAATATGATCTTTGTTCCCCTCTCCCAAATGATTGTTATCCTACATTTCTTTTGTTTACCTATGTGATGTACCCTGCAAACTAAACATTGGATGAAAAAATTTAATTCAACAATTTATAAAATAATTATAAAAAATGAAACAAGAAAAAAAAACTAGTGGATTGAATTAGAGCTCGATGAGATCAATTTATCAAAGAATGCTCTATATAGGATCACCAATTATATCATACAGGCTTTAAGACTAAGTATTATTTGTGATTAGCAGTGACATGTGTGATCTAAGACCAAGTAGTATCCATACTCAATGGTGTGATGTGTGCTTTAAGAGAAGATAGTACATGTGATTAATACTGACATATGTGATATGAAACCAGGTAGTATCCATAGTTTACATTGTAATGTGTGTTTTTAGACCATGTAATATATGTGGCAAACCAGTGTTGTCATTTATGTAAATGACAATTGATGATCGATTGAGAACTTTATCTTTTTCCCATCATTGTCATACATAATATTTCAAAAAAACAAAGGCATCAATGTCTCACATTTAAAACCATCAGTGCAAAGCCACAACACAAACCAGAGTCAACCCTGACCAGCATCCAACATTGAAAAACTACAACCACACCCACAACCAACAGCCAACAAAGATAACCAGACCACACCCACAACCAATGAGCAAGAGAGACCACTAGGCCACAAAAATCAAACATATCACAAAAAATGAAAGAAAATTGACTTGCTATATATGTATATAAGAGGTTGTGCCTTAGAGATTCTTAGAGATTCACAAGTAAATTTCTCTGCCACTACCAAAACTACCCCAATAACACAACACTATAAATTTCAAATAGCAAGAATCAAGCCATCACAGATAGGAGAATCCCAAGGGCACAACCTCTTCAATTTCAAGAGACAAGCACCAAACCACCACCACCACATAAACAACAACAACCAAACCACCATCACATATTTCATATATAAACACACACACACACACACATGCATCAAACAACTAAACTTTAATATTTACTTATATAACACTCAAATATTTGACTTCACATATCTAAAGTTTAGCTGGAAGATATGTACATACAAAAGAATTATGTGATGTGCATGTAACTTCCGCTTTAAATACAATATAAAACCCCAATGGCAATCAAATATCCAGATCTCTAAATTTAACAAGGAATACCTTACACTTGCTAAAATTTCACAAAAACAATCACAACCAACGAATCCCATACGCCAACCACAGTACCTGATTTCTTAAGTCTCTAAAAATTCATAACACAACATGCAAGCAAGAATTGCACCCTTGCTTGAACCAAGAAAAAAATAATAAAACATGGACCTCAAATTAATCTTTAAAACATCAAATAAAATAACAAATTGTTGAACCCAATTGTCTTCAAAGATATTAAACAACGTAACTATCTACTTGCCAACAAGAAATTATTGGAACTACTTATCTATAGGGACAACAAACCACTAAATTTCATAATCACCTAAACTCTCTCAAGGATGCTACTAAACTGATATAACACTATAAGAAAAATACTAAAATCAACGGAAAAACCAACAACTTTATACACATCGGTAAATTTTTCTAATTATCGACAATTTTGCAAAGGTTATTGAAATTGGTTATTCGCGATGGCATAACTACAACAAAAACCTTCATTTATCAACAATTCTTTATTTTCCGACTGTTTTTAATTATAATCAATGAAATAACTCATCAGTCATAAGCAAACATTAACCTACGACTATAGTTCACAGGTTATCTTCAAACCTGTCATCTGGTGGGGTTTTAATCGACATATTTTATTATCAAGCGATGGGAACAACCGTCATTAATTATTTTATTAACTAAGGTAATTAAAGCCATTGACATGCCATCAGAACTAATCCTATATCCCGCTCGAAATCACCTCCCTCCCGGTCTTGCCCTGATCTCTCTCCCGACTCCCTGATCCATACATTCTATATATATAGATGTAAAATGCGATGTATATGATTATATGATTAATTTTCTTAATAGTTATTCTTAATTTGCAACAAAACCAAAAACTTGATCTAAAGCAAAAATTAGGTAAATCTTTCACTATGAAACAAATAAGAATGCAGTTATAATATTTCAATATGGGATACTACACAAGTATATGTATCGTTATAAAGTAATATAAAATTTTTTGATTAAATCTCGAATATCGGGGAGAGCTAGATTTAGATAACAAAATTTACTTAGCAATATATATTCTTACTTAAACTTAAGATGCTAAAATAGGAATGAAAGTACGATTTTTTTTTGTAATTTTTTATAATTGAAAATAAATTAAGCAACTAATTAACTTAACTAAAATACTTGTAAGATGAAGGTAATATAAATAAATTTTTTTTTATTATGTATCATGATAAATATAAAAATTATGTTATGGAAGTATGCTAAATAACATTGACTAATTTATAGTTTGAATAGTCTTGAAGACCGGCTAGTCAAAGAAGATACTAACTCTCACTTTAGAGTTCCCTCTTCTCCCTTCACCTGGGGGCTAACATCTAGTATCAAAATCTAAAACTGTAAATCAAATTGAGGGATTTAGTCTGTCACTCTAAATTCCTCTAATTCTACACTCTTTAAAAATTTATTTCCTTATTTATTTACACTCAACCTCATGAACTACATTCTCATTCATAAAATCAACATGTGATTCTAACCATTGTTGACTGAGACAATACCATCTCGTATCTTACATGTTCTCACAACATGTATTAACATCTTAATTGGCTAAATAAAAAAGTAAATGAAATGCAATGTTTCAAATCATCACAACTTCTTCCAATATTGAAGTCCAATACTTCACATAATATACTTCACACAACTTCCATCCAATACTTAATCACTTATCATTTTAAGGAAAAAAATAAAGAAAACTGCTTAGAATTCATGAAAAAAACGCAACCACACATGAGTTTAAAAGTAGAAATCATGCACACAAATAAGAAATCTAAATTAAAACCAAATGTAGTCACAAAGATAAACACTTATCTCAAATCCCCTCCACAAAATATCTTGAAGTTCCTTTGAATTATCTTACTTCACTCACAATACAAACTAAAACTCAAAATAAAAATAAAAGGTGGCTGGCGGCGACGGCGGTTTACTAAAATGAATGATGGCTGTAAAGTTTGATGGGCGGTTGGTCTCTTCTCTTACAAAATCTAATTCTTTTCTTATAAAAATCCAAGGGGTGTCTTGCTGTCTCTTCAAAAAGGTGTCTCCATTCATTGAATCTTCTAGAAGTTGCCTCCTCAAAAGCCAATTGAATGAATTTTTTCATGTCCATGGGCTATTTCCCACGTTTTTATTAAGGGTTTCTTTAAACAACTCTTCAAAAGTCTGCTCAAATTAAATATATCATCAAGTAACTACTTCTGATACTTAGACGTGGGGTACCTGGCGCTTAGGCGCAGAGCTTCTAACGCTTAGGCGCCCCAGTTTATTTTTGCACATTTCTTCATTTTTGTTCCAAATTTGTCTCATTTTCACTCCTTCTAATAATTTTCATCCATTTGATTATGCCTGAAAGAAAAACACACAAATATTTTTCATTAAAGCGCAATATCTCAAAAATAGGTATAAAAATGTGTATAAAAACACTATATATTTTAGGTGTATCAAAATCTCCCAAATTTAAAATATTATTTGTCCTCAAGTGACCTTTCAATCTCTAAAAACCAACATAAGTAAATAATGTATATGACTTTCTTTAGGAGTTACAAAAATTTTGATGTAGAAATATATTACTCCAATTAAGAAAAAAAATATTAGTAAATAATATCAACTTAAAGTTTAGAAATTTTTAATGTTAAGAAATATGAAAATATGAGTTACTATCTAATTCAAAAATATTGTAGATTTTTCAAATATATAGTTTAGGCATTTTGTCATCTCCACTTAAAAAATTTATTAAGCATAATTTTACTCACTATATTATATTCTTAAGCATAAGAGTTTCTCAAGTCTTATACTCTAGAAAGATCAGATGTGAAACCAACTTTTGATTAGACACTAATCCTCAAGCTTCTCCTCCATTTTTCAGTTTTTTTCTTTTTCTTTTTCTTTCTTTTTCTTTTTTTTTTCTTATTTCTTTTTCTGAAGCAATGATTACTATATTGGTTAGACCTTTAATGGTTATGAATTTCATTCTTACTTTCCTAAAGGAAAGTGTTGATATTTTTCTTTCACTTAAAAACATAATAATAGTTTTGAAAATTAATTTCAATAAAAGAAATTTAAGTTTTGAAAATAAAAGGTATAAATTTCTAACTTTTTCAAAAATATAATTTTTTTTCATAAATATAATTTTTCCTACTAAAAATAGTTACACAATACTTAACATTTTCCACATTAAAAATTTTTAACCTTAATTTTTTCTTCATTATTATAAATTTTAACTAAATTCTCTTACTCATTTCTAAAATCAAAATTTTAATTTCCTAATATAACTTCATAAACATAATCATTTCTTAAATTAAAATCAAATTTATTTGAAATACATTTGAGAACAAATGGACATTCCTGCCCCACCCAAACAACCTACAAAGCCATCTTCACTAACCTAATTGGAAATAGACACGTGTGAGTGAGCATATAAGACTGTGAATTTAGCTCGAAGATCATTAATCTCTCAAAATTAATTTGAATTTTGGCTCGGATTGAGATCAAATTGAAATAAATAAGCTGATTTAAGACTCACCGAAAATCGGCTCGAAGTCAAATGACTAGTTATCTGGATAATATTAGGGCTATAAATCTAACCAATTTTGCTTGAGCTCGTTAATCACTAAAAAATTGATTGGAATTTTTGGCTAGATCGGACCGAAAGAAAGGAGCCGGAGGGTCGAAATCGGATTGTTAATTAATTAATTAATTATTTATTTTTATTTTTCAATTTTTTTGGATTTCGTAATTCATGTTCCCATTAGATTCTCGCATCTTCCCCGACGCTCT
>NW_018165369.1:38920-40444 GCF_001263595.1 Phalaenopsis equestris
TTTGCACACAATAACAGCATCCAGGTAATCTGAAACTTGTTTCATTAATTCGCATGTAATGGTTTTTGTATTTTTAATTTTTTTTGCTTCCCGTTTCCAGTTTGTAGATCGCAATCTTTAAGGAATCTTCTCTTCATTCGTAAGAACCCTTACCGTATTCCTCTCCAAAAGCCTTCACAAGCCCTCATTCTGTAGAACATTTGCACTCCATCCCTGCAATTCCTGGATCGAATCTTCATCCGAGTCGGAACAAATTTGATCCTATTTCCTGCATAAATTCTCAAACCTTTTCCTAATTTTTCAATGGCCCCCCTCAGCGATTTAAGGTTTTTTTTACCTCAGACAAGGCTGAAATTGAGAGTTGCGAGCTCCTCCAGTTCTCTCGGTTTTGTTTTTTCTAGCTACGGCAGTTAAGTCAGTAACTGGAACCAGATTCTCCACTATGCAAGGTCACGACATTTTTCTCTCCTTGGTTTGCCTAGCTGAAATTTGAAAGTGCAAGCCAGAAAATGTTGCACTCTTTGCTTCTCTCAGAAATTGCAAAACCCGATCGACGATTCATTGAAATTAGTAGTAAAAAGGATGTTCAAACACCTCATAAATCCTCTATGATATCTAAATAACATCTCTATACCCTCCCTCAATCGAATTCCAATCTCAGTCCATAGAACTTCTAAGGTCGCCTAAATCTTCTTCGATCCCAATATCCTATGGTTCCTTCCTAGCTGACATGTAGAAATTCAAACACTTGTCCTTTACTCCAATTACTCCAATGCCCGTTACCCCTTTCACTGATTTCTTTCCTATTACCAAAGCCTTCAATCCCTTTCTCATTACCGTTGTTTCATTATTGGATGAATTGCTGCAAGTACAGGATAGCACTTCATTTTGAATTGCTGCAAGTACAGAATAGCACTAGATTTTTCTTTCCATTACTTGATCTTCATTACTCCTCCCAAAGCTTTCACGACACACCTGCACTTGAGAGATTTAAATGCATACCAACAATTCTAATGTGATTGCATATATGATTCCAGATTTTGGGAATTTATGTACATACCATTCAATACTTCTGTGTTTACATATATAACATCTAATTCTATAGATAAATATGTATTGTTTATTTTTTTCTTAGTTTTATTTTTAGATATTTATATTACATAACACTCAATTCTTAGATGTATGTATGCTACTGAGTTCTTATGCTATTTGATTCTTATGCATTCATATATATATATATATATATATATATATATATATAATCTATACTTTAAAATTCAAATATATACCTATTATTCATTAGTTCCGATGTGTGTGTGTGTGTGTGTAGTTTGTGTGTGTGCGTGCGCGTACCATGTCCTGCTGGTAGAGCAGTCTCTCTGAAGGTCGCAAGTCCCCTCAGGTCACGGGTTTGAATCTCCCCGTTTATAGGGTATGGTACTCAAATATTTAGTACAACTAGGGATGACCGCGACTTGTCTAATAGCTTATATATATATATATATATATATATATATATATATA
>NW_018165369.1:40671-66527 GCF_001263595.1 Phalaenopsis equestris
TGAAAAATATTTAATGCTTATATATATATATATGTATATAAGCTCCCCCGAGCTTTTTCCCTCTTCTGGTTTCATCCCCATCGCAACGTCAAAGTCACTCGAAACTCCATTCTTTCTCCCCCTTTCGCTCTGCTTCTAACTTGAATTATCGATGAAGGTAACCCTCGTCTTTTTCCCCTCTTCTATTAAAGAAAATATTCTGTCTGGACACCGCACGTCTGAACAACCTACCACCGGTGGCCAAGTTAATATACATGTCATCAATTGATAGGTCGGCCACAACCTACCACGACCTACCACTGGACGTGCCAATCACTGATGATAGAAAGTGACATCGCACGTCCGGACGACCAATCACTGGTTGTCCGGACGTGCCGATCACCAGATGTGTGGTGTCAGAACTGACCGTCTGGACGCGTCAATCACTGGACGTGCTAATCACAACCTGACACGACCTACCACCTGAAGTCTGACGGCCACGAACTACCACGACCTACCAACGCACGTCTGGACTGTCAATCACTGACAACCACATTGCCATACATGTTGCCATATGTATGTGACCGCCGATGATTGACCGTTCGGACATAGGCACGTCTGGATGAAATATTTTTTCCTTCTTTCAACCCCCATCGCTCGTCTGTACTCCTCTAAATCTCGTGAATCTCCTTCCAATGGTATACATGTATGTTTGGGAAGTTGGTTTTCAGCAGCTGCCCTGCGTGAAAGATGACTGTATATTTATTTTTTACATTTTGAAAACAGCTGTGTGACAACTGTTTTTGGAAAAATGATCATTCTGCCCCTGTACAATAATGTTGTTTGCAACAGAATTATCACAGTAGTACATTCAATACTCGAGAAGCAAAAAACTATTTCAGAATAGTAGAAAAAATAAGATGAACATCTCACATAACAATGAGTACTAAGTGTACTAAAAAAAGAAAAGAAATTATGAAAATTACATTTTAAAAAATGATCATATTAATTTTAAAATCCAACCGGCGTATGTCCTGACATTGTCCTCTGGAGATATCATCCAACCCCGATCACTATCGGCAGTGGAATCTGACGGACCGTCTGCATACCCGAAGAAGTCACACTTCTCCGGACCGACTGCCCACGCGGGCACCTGTAGAACTTTCTCCCATAGCCATGTGCCAGACGTGAGGTCAATAGCGAAGACTGTAGTCCGCAGTGGCAGAGCACTCGTCGGAAGGTCCCTGAACTCCTAGAGCTCATCTTTCTTGAAGGATTAAAAAGACAATCCATTAGTCAAAAAATAAGTTGAAATTGTTTAAAAAAATAATTAATTACAGTTTTTTGCAGGCGTGAGATATAAGAAAACTCAATATGTCAACCAACAAATCTGTTACTGCAAAAAGCCGCACCTACAATAATTTTTTTTTTCCTTTTATTTGTTAGATCCTCATGCAGATCACCAAAATATGTCCACACATCAATGACCATGCCACAATCAATATTAACCCTCCCTCAAATCTATCTAACATCAGATTTTTGTCATTCCCAAGCCACATCCTAATTTTTTTTTTCATACAGCCTACCAAACCCAAAATCGAGTCACCAAGAATTCAATGTAGCATCTAGCATTCACATTCATACCACACATCGATACCACCGAACAACATTTACAAATCTAACATCACAAATCCAACGAACAAACATTCACATCTGTTGAAGAAAAAAATGCTTACCGCTGGGGAATAGAGGAAGAGGAGTACGAAGAAGAACCAGGTAGCGTAAGAAACGCGGGAGAAGAGGAAGAAGTGGAACCGTGGAGCGTGAGCAACATGGGAGAAGAGGAGGAAGAGGAGCAACATATCGCTGCTTCCACTTTGCGTAAAGCGTGAGCAGCATGGGAGAAGAGGGGGAAGAGGAGCAACATATCGTTGCTTCCACTTTGCGTAAAAAGCCGAACGAAGAGGAAGAGGGTTAGGACTGAATCAAAAAGAGGGCACCAGCCTAAAATGCCGAAAGAGAAAAGCGGGCCGCGTGTTCAAACCCGAGGCCCGCATTTTACCCTAAACGCGCCGCGGCGGTGCTGCTCCGCCGTCCCAAATAAAAATAGCAAAATATTGTGGCACCCCGCTGCTCTGCTACCCTACCCCCGCCCCAATGGGGCCTAAATCGGGCAGTGTAAGGGGATTTAAGATCTCGTAGGATTTAAAGCAGTCATTTTTTGCTGTTTGGCGGGATTTAGGTTACTGTTTCTTTTAACGGATTTTGCTTCACCTTTTTTCTTTACCTTGTCCTAATTTTGTTTGATCATTCGAGATGTTCGTCTTATTTCATTATGTGAATTTGATTGTGGATTTTTTTGATTTGTTTATTACATCCGAATCGGGTGAATGTAGATGGATGCTGGAATATGAGGGAAATTTTGTGCTATATCTCATCGTTTTTAACCCTTATGAAAAATGCAATTAGATTTGTTGTCACAAGTTTATTAATTTTATTTTAAATTTCTGTGCGGCAGTTTGGTGCAATTAAATAAGGGTTGTCATACAACGTGTGATATTTAAGTTAGTAGGACTTATTAAATCCTGAATTTAGTAAGTGTTGAAATAAATTTAAAAAATTATTTAAAAATATATTTAATATATCCTATTATTTGACAATTTCTATCATGTTTAAACATCTATTATGACTTTTAGAATTTTACAACAAATCATAGTAAAATTTAGTTTTTTTTTTCGTTTTTTTTTGTTTTTTATTTATTTTTTGGTTTGACTTTTTAAAATATTTCAAAACTAACTGACTTCTTAAATTCAATTAATATTTTATTTCAAAAGATAGTTAATAGTTATATAATTAATTAATTAATTAATTATTACTAAAAATTTTATTAAATTAATTATTAAATAGAAATTTAATATTTATAAAAATAATTAATTTGTTATTAATTATTTATTTATAATTGCGTATAAATTTATTGAATGAATAAAGAAATTTAATATATTTATTATTAATTAATAATTAAATAATAAATAAATTTAAGAAAATTGAATTGAATAAAATTAATGAAACAACTACCTTACTTTTAAGCCCCCGCAGGTCCCCCGAAACTCTCGCAGGTCCCCTCTCTGTTTCGTCCAAAACCATCTCCTTCGTCACCGAACCCTTTGGATACAGTCGCGATTGGAGATAACTGCGAACGCAACGACGGGATCGCGGCTCACAGAGACCCGAAACTCCCATTTGTTTCCTCCTTCTGCTCCACTCCTACCCGAAACCATTGAGGAAGGTAACTTCACGTCTTTTTTTTTTGCGCGAAGCGTCCGTCCCGGATTTACTAAGTCCACCGATTCAGGGATTTAGTAAATCCGAGATTTAAGGCGGAAATCCATTCCGGATTTATCAAATCCCCCAAAATAAGCGTCTGACAAGATTTATTAGGTTAAATCCAGCTTAAATCCTGCTCTAAATCCGTTACCAGACAGGGCCTTAATGTATTGTTCTTATGTCATTAGAAGATTTGAAGACGTAATCTGATTGTTCTGCCTGTGAAGGTATGCATTATAAGATGAATCTATTTTGTGGAGATTTATGTATAGTACAGATTTTGTCCTCCTCAACACATAAATTAAAAAAAAAAATGAAATTTTTACATACATACCACTAAATTCCAAAATATTTACATATATATAGGTTATCATGCATAAAAATGAAATATTTTTCTACTCTGATATGTAAGATTGGATGCTTTTAATGAAAAAAAATTAAATTTTGGTGTTAGATATGTAAATAAATAGGAATTGGGTGGTACGTACGTAAATGCCTGTTTATTTTGTTGTGGTGTCCTTGAAATTATCTAGATCTTAGGTGAATTGAGGAGGGTGTGTGTTGTGAGTTTAAAGCTTTTCCTAGCTCTTGTAGAGTTTAGGATTGGGAATCTCCAAAAAAAATGGTGAAACATAAAGATGCTCGGACTTTTACATGTTACTCTCCCTTACTTATTTCATGGCTCTTGAGTTATATATAGTTAGGCTATGATTCAATCCATTTGACAACAATCAGGGAGGTAGAAAAGTCATTGGATTTTATTCTGTCAAGGTTATTTAGCATAGCTTCTTTATAATCTCAAACTTTTGTAGGATGCTCAATCAACAAATAAAAGTCATGCATCTTAATGAGAATCATATTCAAGGATTTTAGAGGATGTGATTTATTTAAATTATACGAATCTTTTGATGGAAGTTCTAAAGTTGAAGTCTACTTTATTGTTGTCTTCTTAAAGCACTAGATCTATTGATCGTGGAGGATCCTGATAAAATGATATTCTCTAAACTCATTGATTCGTACGATTGAAATAGGCTGGTCATGAAGTTCAAATTAGCAAAGATGGATGGCCTAAAAGAAAAATAATTGATTCAAAATCCCAATATAAAGGGGAAAAAGCTTGGTGAAATTCAAGGCTAAATTTAAGGGAATATTCTAATCTTCACACAATAAGACTAGAGCATAGGAAAATTAGATCAAAACTCTTAAAAGGAGAGGGCGTCCATCTAGAGTAGGGAATACAGGAAAATCATGTAAAACTTCCACAATTCATTATATGGAAATCTTTCTATTTGCTAACTGGCCCATCCAAAGAGGATAATTCTTAGGAACATTCTCAACGTATTTTTATTTAATTATCTAAAATAAATGTGATATGCATTTAGCTAATGACTTGTCTTTTTTATAATTTATCTTGCATGATTAGATTGATTATTTTGCTTACTTGCGTAGCTTATTTATATTTGTAGTTTGCTTATCATTTTATAAATATCTCTTTACCCATTCCTTACTAATTAGATTGTAGTGTTGCCAAATTAGGGAAAATGACTGCTTGTTGTTTTATTGTTTCCTACCATCGGAGCAAAATTTAAAACAATATTTATTCTCTGTGTTATTGTCAAACAATAAATCCATTTAATCTTTTGGGCTCTAATCTCAATAAAATAAATGTGGATAACAAATGTGCAAGAGACTGTCTCGCTTCCATGATTGGTAATTCTAACTTTCTAAGAAATCTTGTGTGAACTAACTTTTAGGTTTCACCCAGCTCCTCACTGAAAGCCTTTTAGGCCCATCACATTTCATTGTCTCTCGCGATTCCATGCCGTTTTTAATTGTGAGTGATCTAATCCTACCAAAGAAAATAAGTGTATTGTGATTTTATCCCTTTAGAAGATTAATCTCATAGCGGAGATTTCTTATTGTAATTTGTTTTTAGAGTAGAGTCCTAAGCTTAATTTAAAACAATGCTGATTCTCTGTGTTATTGTCAAACAATAAATCCATTTAATATTTTGTCCTCTAATCTCTGTAAAACAAAAGTAGATGACAAATGTGCAAGAAAGAGAATGTCTCTAAGGCTTCCATGATTGGTAATCCTAACTCTCTAAGAAATCTCGTGTAAGCAAACTTTTAGGTTTCACCCAAGTCCTCACTGAAAGCCTTTTAGGTCAATCACATTTCATTGTCTCTCTCGATTCCATCCCATTCTTAATTGCGAGCATTCTACACTTACCAAAGAAAGTAAGTGGATTGTGATTGCACCCCTTTAGAAGATTAGTCTCGTAGTTTTTCTTGGGGGATTTCTTATTGTAATGTGTTTTCAGAGTAGAGTCCTAAGCTTATAAGTAATGCAATAAATTTTTTAAAATTTGAAAACCAAAACCCCTCATTTTGATGGCTATATCTAGCTGGGGTCAGAGATCTGATAGCTACTCTAGTGGAAACTATTTTTTTAACCAATGAGGATGGCGACAATAGAATTGAGACATTAGATTGGGATGTGAGTAATCTTACAAAGTTGATGCCTCTCTTAATTGCAACTTCTCAGAAATAGAAGAGGGTCTTGGCTACTAGTTGTAGCAAAATATTGATGATTCTGTACGGGGCTTAATATACCTAGGGTGAGGTATCTGAAGATGAGAATGATAGTATTGTCCAATCACTTTTAAGGTTGATGTTAGTTGGAGCAATCTTCTTATGATGGGGAACTAAAAGTTTAGAACTTATAGAATTGGTTGGAACCACTCAATACTTGTTTTTTTCTTAACAAATATACTGCACTAAAAAATTCTTTAATGTTTGGTTAAAAATACCCTCTCATGCTATTATATGAAGATTGAGACTGACCGAACAAAATTTTCACGATGTCAGTTTAAAAGCTTCCTCAAATCCTAGTTCAATTCTATACAAGCTAAAAAAAAGGCCATTAATGGGGAACAGTTGAGATAATGGTACGGGCTATCTTTGTTGGACTAAGCTACTATAATTCATATTGTTCCCATTACAAATTTAAGAGACATATCAATTAGATTTGTTATAAGCTACATCATCCAAAAGTTGTCAGTCAACACTTGCACTGCAATCGAATAATACACTCCTACCAACACACTTAAGTTTGATTAAAAAAAAAAATCAACAATATATTATGTTTTACATGCCTAGAGACACCCTCAAAACTTGAACCATCTATAATGCAGAACATGTCGTTCTAGGGAATGAATTATAGTGGGTAACATCAGAAGTCGACAATTAGGTGACCAATCATCAATGAACCCAATTCGCTATAATGCGAAATCATTGGTCACTTGAAATTTTGCGATCAACAATGCTAAGTTACTGGCTGCAACAATTAGAAACAATGAACAGACCAGTATTGACTTAAACGAATTGAAGGTAAATTCAAACAGCCAAAAGAATGTATAAGAAATAGTGGTGGACCAAAGAAACCATAAACCAAAAAATCATCAATGGAGCAATATAAGCATTACATGTACTCTCTTAGGTTTAGCATCAAAGAGAGCCTTAAAAAAAAAAAATAATGTGATCTAAAAAACTATGAATTAAAACAATCAAACTAAAGCAAAAGTAAAATTATTGAGGCTATCATAAAAGTGCTCAATTTAATGCACATAAATTTCATTTGTAATGAGTGGAAAATTTGAGATTTCCATCAGTTGACCCATGATTTGATTTAGATTTGTTTGTGACTAGAGCATTCTTTTTTCAATATATATTGCAGAGTTTGCTTTTGAAATCTAAGTCATGGAGTCACCAGATTGGAATTACTAAGAAAGATATATGAATTAAAATTTTAAAATATTGCAATTTCTTAGAAAAATAAATGTGTCATTGTTGTATTTCGTGGTTGCTTCTTATTAAGCTTACTTTGCAGAATTGCTTTAATATAACATAAATTTAAATTGCGGGGGCTGATTTTTTTTTTTTTTTTTTTTACACTGAAGTGCTAGTGTGATTTATTGAAGTTATAGTTATTGCAAACTGCTTGCAAAAATGGCACTTTGAACTTGATATCTTAATAAGCTTATTATAAGTTGGTTTAGTGCTTATTGTTTTTTGATGAAAATGGTTTTGGCTTGATTTTGAGATCTTTGAAGTGTTGGTGCTTACCTTAAATTTGATTTGGTGGAGCTGGCATGCTTCTATTTGTGTGATATTGCTTAATATGCTCGACTAATTAAATGGATTTGGTGGAGCTGGCATGCTTCTATTTGTGTGATGTTATTGCTTAATATGCTCGACTAATTAAATGTAGAGAAAGGACAAAAATGCAGGGAAAGGAAGCACGAGGATGGCTTAGAAGAGTATTTGCCTATTGTAATTTTGTGCAACGGGTTTGCATAATAACTGAAAAAAAAAGCATGGTTCTATCGAAATCGATCTTTGTTTTGTCTTGAATATTGATTGTTCTATCACCAAAATTGCTCATATTGTCTATCTAGCGTTGAACTTTTATACAATCTATATACCACTAAGGTCTTACTTGTATTGTTTTACCACTTTGTTTATTGAATAAATGCCAAGTGATTTATTGAACGTTCATCTAATCAAGAAAGACCGGCTGTAGTGTTAGATAAGGAAAATTAGAGGCCATAAATTTATTGCTTATAATAAAAGTAAAGATAGCAGCTATGAATCATAAATGGATCAGCTGGCAGGACAGCTAGGGGCAGTTTTTGTGTTTGTTATTACAATTATTTTTTTCTTTATAGTTTTGTGTATAAATACTCGTTAAAAAAAGGTCAATCTAAACATTCTTAATCACTTTTTTATACATGGGTAGCATAATAAGGTTTGGGTCTTTGTTCCTTTATTTTTATCTTCAATAATTCTCTTTTCTATGTTTGGTTTCCTTGATTTTCCATTAAAGTCAGCCATTATGAATAATGAAAACTGGGCTAATGGAGAGCTCTTAGGGCTACACATCCCAAATTGATTAAATGTAAGAAATTATTTGACGTGCTTTCAAATTGGGAAAAACTTGTGAAAAATTCATATTCTCATGAATTCTTCTTCAAAGCGAAAAACATGCAGTTTGCACTTGTGAGGTAGAGCAGATTTCATTATTTTTTCATGGTTATGGAATCTCATGATGCCTTTTAGTTGTTTCTTATACTTATTTCTCACTACGGCAAAGAAAGTTTTGGATAGCATTAAACATATTAAAAATAAAAAATGATGCTCTCATAAATAAAATAAAAATTAAGATCTTAATAACTTAGTTAATATCATTGTCATTGGATATTTTAATACAAAGAAAATTTGGTAGTTTGAACTAGATTATTACGAAGATGTCAAGATGAAGTATAGTGAGAATGTGGTGATTCTCAAATAATTTTTATAAAGAGAATGAATTCTTGAATTTGTTGTCGAAGCCAATAATGAATTTGAACATGTTAAGCACAAAGAACCTTCCATCTCTAAATGTCATCTTCTCGCTCATACGAATTGAAGAAGGAAGAATGATAATAATGTTGAATGTATTATCCTTGAAGCATTGGTCATGAAAACTACACAATCTAAAAAAAATAAGAGAGAGAGAGAGATTAGTGTTCGCTAATTCTTCTAAAAAAACGGGTTCTCTTCAATGCAATCTTTAGTGCAGTTACTTTAAAAGAAGGGACACACAGAAAAATGTTGAAGATTTAATGAAGAGCCCCAAAATTATTGTGAAAGCAAAGATCACTAAAGAGAAAAAGCCTCCCTGGTGGAATCAAAAGGGCTTTATTTAGAATCAATCAACACGCTTATAAACTTCCTAAACTCCCTTGAATAACCTTTTTGATCATGTTTTCATGCTCAAAATAATATATTTTTAAACTCGTGTTCTTAATGCCTAAAATAATACTTCTCAAATCGGAATCTTAAGTTTTGGAGCCACCAACCGCATTATCAACCTTCCCGACCTATTTCAAACTTATAAATTTTATCTATGTAATATAAATATTATTATAATTGGTGGTCCTTTATCAACTATTACAGATTAATGTGGTATTTCTAGTTCTCCCATATTTATTCTTAATAATGCTTTACATGTTTCTCACTTCATAGTAAAGTTTTAATCCATTCATATAGTCATAAAACAACAAAATTGTATGATAATTTTTTACTTAAGTCATTGTGTATTTTAAGACCTTAATTCGTGAAAGATGGTTGAACATGCTTGAGAAAAGGATAAGCTTTATCTTCTTGTGATTAAAAAGTTAATGTCTTATTATTTCATCTCAATTATCAATATAGAAACCATTTAGGAACACCTTTATAAGCTAGCACTCCTCTTTCAAAGTTTAACAAAATATATTTCCTTATTTTTTTCTTATGAATGTTGTCATTGAAGAATTTTATTGTGGACTTATAAATTTTTAAAGCACTATCAGATTTCCTTACATTAAAATGATTTAATACTCATTACTTCTTTTATGTTAAATTGTTAATCCACTATGATATTTAGGGCTGTTAAAAATTTTCTTACATTTCAGGGCTATAAGATTTGTCACCTATATTAGTGATCACACTCGAATGATGTGATATATTTTATTGAAAAAAAAAAATCTAATGTTATTTTTATTCTCTCTATTTTTATAACTACGATGAAAAATCAGTTTGATGCTAAAATCTTAGCGTTTCGTACCAATCAAGCTCTAGATATTTTTAATCAGACTTTATATTCCTTTTTCAAGAATGACAATATTGTCATTTAATCCTTTTAGCTTGATCCCCTCTAACAAAATAGGATAGAAAGAAAAAATTGACAATTTTTGGAAGTTGCTAAAGACTATTCCTTAATCAAATTATCTTTAAAAAAGATATTGAGAAGTAGAATTAACTCATTCATATCTAACTAATAGAAAACCTTTTACGTCTAATTGGTTTCAAAAGTCCCTTGAACTATATTATGATTGTTTTTTTACAACTTATCCCTTTTCAAAATTCTCTCCAAAAATATTTTCAAGAATGTGTGCAATGCTTATGTCTATATCCACGAGTGACATTGGAATGATCTTGATGCTTGAGCACTCAAATGTGTCTTTGTAGGACATTTCTCTATTCAAAATTGGTATTTCTTATTATCCAATACATAAATTATTTGCTTTAAAGTATGTTTCATTTGATGAAAGACTAAGCTCTTTCAATCAAACTCACCTTCAGTAGGAGAATAACCAACTAACAAATAAGTTTTATGAAACTATTTTCTTCCATCTTAACATCTTATCCCAATAAAATCCAATCACAGTATCCGTTAAAATCTATATAAGGAGAAAAATGCTCAGCTAATTTTTTTGAAAATTATCATTAGGTAACAACGCTCAACTTATTAACACACATTCACAAATTTATCCCATTTCGCAATAGAAATATTTTTGAAATTTGTCTCGTACACATGATGCCTTTCTTGCAAACATTAGCTCCAATATTAAAATTCCTCAAACCTTATTTGAGACACTAGAACATAAGAATTGAAAGGATGCTACGTGAGAACAAATTAATGCCTTGGAGAAATTATATTTGGAATATCACCGAACTACCAAAAGGTAAATGGTTGGAGATTCAAATGGAACTTTTCATTAGAATATAAAGTTGATGGAAGTCTAGAGATGCATATGGTTGGAGATTCAAATGGAACTTTTCATTAGAATGTAAAGTTGATGGAAGTCTAGAGATGCATAAATCAAAATTAGTTGCCAAAGAATAGACTCAATCTTGTAGAACCGACTATCAAAAAATATTTGCTCTTCTGGCAATTACTATTTTAATTTCTCGATGAAAGAAAGCATGTCTTACACAATAAACTCAAATCATCATATCCCTTCAGATCTATATAAGGAGGAATAAGTTCGTCTAAAATTTATTACAAGCTCAAGTAGCAAAATTGCCATTAGGTAATAACGCCCAACTCATTAATGCACATTCAGAAATCTATCCCATTTCGCAATAGAAATATCTTTGAAATTTGTCTCGTACGCATGATGCTTTTCTTGCAAACATTAGCTCCAACATCAAACTTCCTCAAACTTTATTTGAGACACTAGAAAATAAAAATTGAAAGGATGCTATGCGTGAACAGATTATTGCCTTGGAGAAATTATATTTGGAATATCAGTTAACTACCAAATGGAAAAAAATTGGAGATTCAAATAGAGCTTTTCATTAAAATATAGTGTTGATGGAAATCTAGAGCTGCATAAATCATAACTAGTTGCCCAATAGTAGATTCAATCTTATAGAAAAAACAATCAAGAAATATTTGCTTTTCTGCAAAAAATGTACAATTCGTATTCTAATTTGTCTTGCTGCTACCTTTAGATGTTTCATGTAACAATATACTGTAAGAAATGCTTTCTTGCATAGAGATATTAAAGAAATTTATGTGCATTATCGACAAGATTCAATGCTTTCACTAAAAATGAAGTGTGTAGATTGCAGAACTACATTTTTATGGGCTCAAACAATCCCTAAGAGTATGGTTTCATATATTTGCAAAATTCATGTGTGAGAAAGGGTACTAACAAATCAAGGGGATCAGATTCTCTTCATAAAACATTCTATTGATAGAAAATTATAACTTTTATTTTATATGTTGATGATATAATTTTTATAAGTCGTGATTGATGAAAATTAATCACCTGGGAAAAGTCTGGCTAAAAAAATTAGAATCAAGGAAATGAACAAATCTTTTTTTTTTTCTTTGGGTTTTGAAATTGCTCGATCAAAACAAATAAACTTTATCTCTAAATAAAAATATATTATGAACCTATTAATAGAAACAAAGATGATTGATTATAAGCCACATGAAACTCCAATTGAAGCAGGTTAAAAACTAGACACAGATGAAAAATGGATAGAGATATCGAGCAGTATCGACGATTAGTTGGGAAACTTGTTAATCACATATATATCGACATTGCCTTTGAAATAAGTCTCATAAGTTAGTTTATGCGCAAAGCTCTACAAGCTGTTTATCTCTACCTTACATACTTGAAATCAAATTCAACAAAGTAAAATTTCGGCAAAAAAATTGATACTCTATAACTTGATGGTTATATTGATGGCAACTATGTGGGATAACTGGTGAATATAAGATTCACTTCATGATATTGCATACTTTTGGGAGGATGTTTAATAACACAAAAAATAAAAAAAGAAGAAAAAAACAACCTATTGTTTTAAGATGCAATGTTGAATCCCACTTTAGAGTCATTGCTTAAGAGACATGCTAACTCCTATGGATTAAAATCATCTTGGGAGATTTAAAATTTAGATAAACAGTGCTTATGAAGATATACTGTGGTAATAATTTACCGTTCATATTATTCATAATTCTACATAACATGATCATATCAAACACGTGGAAGTGGATAAATATTTTATTAAATGGAATTTAAAAGGTTGATTGATATGCACTCCATATATTTTAACAAGACGACAAATTGCTGACATATTCATCGAAGGTTTAGCAACCTTATATTCAGGAACATTTTAAGCAAAAGTAGAATGCTAGATTTCTATCATCCAATTCAAAGGGGCTGTTGAAGGGCCATTGGTTTAAAAAGGACCGGCGGAAGTGCTAATTAAATAGAATTAGATATCATGGAATCATTTCTTTTGAGGAAAATAATTTTCCGATGAATTCACGTATTAAAAAAAGAAAGAAAGAGGCCGCAGATTGTCCCTTTGACATTAGTAAAAATGGATCAAACAACTAGGTAGTTAGGGGTGATTTTTGTTTTTATTATTGTAAATTTGTAATTATTTATTTTCTTTTTTTTTTCTTTAAAAAAGAATGATCCATGCTTTCCTAATCACTAATTCTTTTCTACATGATTAGTCGAGTTTAATTTAACTATATGACTTAGTTCCAAATGGCTAACTTGATTGGATTGAGCTAAGACACGTCAAATCCTTTGCATTATTAGCCATTCGACATAAGGTTTCCATCGTTTCTTTTCACAATCCACTATTGTATGAAGCTGTATTATTTACAGTCAGGGCAGTGAAGATCTATATCTTTTATTTCATCATGTTTATATTCCTGTGGAGCATCATAAAGTTCATATGGAAATATTCTCTCTTTTTGGTGGAAATTGAAGAGGTTTGTCCATCTTTCTTTGATGTTTCTAATGTTTGGCTTGAAAAACTATAACTATTTGGATGAGATTGTAAAAACATTGCAGTTCATCCGTGGATGCCGGATGGAGGGAGAGGGCATATAGGAGGATGATGTTCATATTGTAAAAATGGCGTGAGATAGAGGTTTGATAGGCTTATAGACGCGGGTTGGAGGCATGGTTGAGCATTTTGTTCGTGTTATTTGTTTTTGGAGCTTCTAGAGGAGGTAGTAGGAACATCTGAATCCAAGGAGTTATATATAAATTCCGAATAAGCTGTGGAGAGGAGGTATCGAGAATAATGAATGACAAATTTTTACATATTGTTGGCTATATATGCTCATGTCAAATCAATGTTTAATAACATCTTTGTCTAGATGGCATATTTAGCTAGGGATGGGATGGGGATGATACCAGAGTTAACTCGAGCCACAATAGGAACAATAAATATTATTAGTGAAAGCAAATAGACGGTTATAATCAATACACTTGAAAGGGGAAATACAACAACATGCACAAACCAACACAACTAGAGTTTATCCCAAGGATGGTGGTGGTCGTCGACGAGGGCTTGGAAAAGGTGGCGCTGGGGTGGAAAAGGTGGTTGGCAAGTAGAAAACAACAAGATGGCTTCTCCAGTGCCAAACATTAAACCAACAACGGGGAATGATGTGGGAGGGCTGCACGGAGTGATGGCAGCAAGGATACAGGGCTAAAATGGTGACGGTGGCAAAGAGGAGGGACTGGACAGTAGTGGAACGGCTGAAAAGGGCGGTTATGGGTTGCAACAACAAATGAGGAGGGAGGTGGCTGCGAAGGGGAGGAGTTGCGGCAAAAGCATCAAGCTGGAATGAGGGAAACGGGTGGCCGGGTGGCTGGAACAACTATTTGGGGTGGCTGCAACGAGCGGGAATGATAGTGTTAGCAGCGGGGAGGCGTGGGACTGCAGGACAGCAAATAGAGGGCTGTCCCGGGGCTGTGGTGGCAAGGGGGGTGGCTGGAAAGCGAAGACGAACGGCTGGAATGAGTGGCAAAAGGTGGGAGGTGGCCAGAAAGGATGACAACAGGTTGAGGAGGTGGTGGTTGGCGGCTGAAGTTGCATGAAGACATTAGGAGTGCTGTTCGGTGATCCCGATAGTGAGGAAAGGCGGCTACGAAGACGACGACGATGGTGAAGGGAGAGTTGTGGA
This sequence comes from Phalaenopsis equestris, assembly GCF_001263595.1. NCBI lineage: Eukaryota > Viridiplantae > Streptophyta > Magnoliopsida > Asparagales > Orchidaceae > Phalaenopsis > Phalaenopsis equestris. The sequence goes on from NW_018165369.1 coordinate 55,288, forward strand.
GAATGGAAAATTGAGGATAAATATCTCTGCAAGATCGAACTACACTTGGAGCGCCATTCAATCCTTGGAAGACAGTCTCAACCTTGGACGAGTTACAACTATAGCACCTTCTAGTATTTGGATGCAACCCTAGAAGTGGAACATCGAAAGCCGATGGTTGTTCTGAATAGAAACATTCATAAAAGGTCCTTTAATACAAATAAAAAACAAACATATATAAGCTTGGGCAACTTGGGATTGGACCCCACGTTAATTGGTGGAAAATCCTGTGAAGGTAGGGTCGGTTGGCTCCCTGGACTTCCCCACTATTTTAACCCATACTTGAAAGGCGTGATGACTAATTTAGCACTTTTATAGACTCATAAATTAAAATGGCTCCATGCAAATAGTCAAGAGACTATTTTGCACTCTGCTTTATAATTTTTTTTTGTGGTTTTAAATGAGCAGCTTTTGACTGATGTTTTACTTGCATTGGAGGATTGAACGCTATATAACTGACAATTTGAGATGTCTATGTTTATTTTATGGCTCTAAAACTTGTTTCTTACAGCTTTAATAACAGGATATAGCTTCATTTTGTTCTCTGTTTTGTTAGAGAAATTCTAGATTAATTTCTATTTGTTCCTCGGTGGCAAACTATTTTTGTAGAATTTCCACAGTAGTTGTTTCCTTACATTACTGGATTACAACCAGATTGTTTCAACAACTAGAACAATAAAACCTTTAAACCACTAAGCGGGGTCTGCTACATGAATTTTTTTCTCCATTATGTCCTATTTAGTGTCATATTTTGGTTTAAATTTACTAAATTGAGATCATTTTTTATACAATATGCCCAAGTCTTCCAAGGTTTACCTCTGCCTTTCTTAGTATAAGTCGAATCTAAAACATTTACTATTCTAATCGGATCATCAGATGATCGACGTTTAGTGTGACAAAATCATCTAAAACGACTCTTTATAATTTTGTCCGTAATTGAAGCTACACCAACCCTATCACAGATATATTCATTTCGCATTTTGTCTCTAAATGTAAAGCCACTCATCCACCTAATCATTCTCTTCTCGGCAATACTTAACTTTGTTTTATGCTTTTCTTTTAAAGGCCAACATTCAACGCCATAGAGTATTGCAGGTCTCACCACCGTCTTATAAAATTTTCCTTCCTGTCTAAGCGGTACTTTTCTATCACACAATAGGCCGAAAGCATTCCTTCACTTCAACCAACCAACTTGAATTCTACTAATAACATCCCCATCAATATCACCATCACTTTGAAAAATAGATACGAGATATTTAAAGCGTTCACACCTTTTAATAATCTGATCACCCATAGTTACATTTCCGTCACTAGTGCTACTACTATTAAAATTACATTCAATGTATTGAGTTTTAGTTCTACTCAAACGAAGGCCTTGAAACTCTAAGGTAGACCTCCATAATTTAATTTTTTCCTGAGTTTTTTCTCTGATCTTATCCACGAGAAGGATATCATCAACAAAAGGCATACACCATGGTGCATCCTCCTGTAAGTGTCCAGTAAATTACGACCATATTTTTTTTATCAAAATATTTCCCGCTTGCTGCTATTTGATAGCTCGCCCTTACACATGCACTGAAATTTGGGAAAATTTCATACTTACCACACAATTCTTTTGTATTTACATCACCCAAACCTATGCATGAGAAGGTGTATTTCACTTTTAAAAAAAATAATGATGGTGGTATTTTTGACGTGATGTTAAAGGTTTGAGTGCTATGCATGTAACTATGAATATGTTAATACATAAGAATTGTATGGTATGTATGTAAATTCCCATTTTTTTTCTGACGTATGAATAGAGTATACAAGTAGCATTTGAGTTGTCTTTGAATACCTGTAGAAAAATGATCATAATCTTTCATTTATATAGGGCAGTTCTGCTGTCAGTCATTGCATATATCATAGTTAAAATATAATTTCAGCTTGTTTTAGTAAGATTTCCATTCAGCTTCTTGTGCATTCTAGAAATGATTTGTGCGTTTAGAAAATTAAAAAAAGAGTAAATTCTATCAAGTAATGTAATAAATGAAAGAAGGTAGGAGTCTTTAAAAAATAATAAACAAAAACTAAATTTCAAAATTTGAAGGTTTGTGTAGCGTTCTAAATTTTAAGTTGATAGAATTTTTTTTTCTTAAATCAGTTTGATTTATTTTCAACATGCCAATGATATTTTATTTTAAATCAAAACATAAATAAATCAAACTAAAAACACAAAATATAAAACAAAAAATAAAAGTGATCGTAAATGGCCTCTGTGATGATCTTTTATCAGTTTCTAGATAGATGCTTATTTCTCTCATAATCTATTATGTGATTCAACATTTTCTACATTAACATTTTCTGAAGAATTCACAATTATTTCAGTTCAAACATGTCAGCCAAATACGTCATTGGAGCCTTGGCAGGGTCCTTTGCTATCGCCTATATCTCTGATAAATTTGTAGCGGATTACAAGATATTTGGAGGTCAGTAGAATTCCTGCTTCTGTTCTTTATTTCGCCTGCATACCACTCAATTCTTTTGTATTCTACTCAATTCTTTTGTATTTACATATCTAACACCTAAACTTCAATTTTTACATATTTTCCGTCTTATCTATCCATAAAAAAAGCACAGTTTACTCTTTAAAATGTAAAATAATGATATATTTTTTTTATGTTATATGAAAGATTTGGGTGGTGTACATGTAAAAAGTAAATTTTAGGTGTCAGATCTGTAAATACGTAAGAATTGAGCGTTTCATATGTAGATGCCACTTCTTTTTTTTTTTTTTGAAAGATTTGTACATACCACTGAATTCTTATATGTGCACACATCTAATACCTTAGCTTCAATTTTTACGTACGCGCCACCTTCCCTATGCTTGAAAAGTTGTATTTCACTTCTTATAAGTCAAAATGATAGTATTTTTGATATGATATTAAAGATTTAGCTGGTATAAACGTAAAAAGTAAAGTTTCACGTAACTGACTCTTTTAATCAGGCACCACTCCAAAGACTGTATCTGACAAGGAATGGTGGGAAGCAACTGACAAGAAGTTTCAGGCCTGGCCTCGCACCGCCGGACCGCCGGTGGTGATGAACCCGATCAGCCGCCAGAATTTTATTGTCAAGTCGTCCGACTCCTAAAGCTTGTCATCGAATGTTAAGGTATGTGAAATGGTATTACTTCGTGATGGATTGGATTAAATAAATCATTGAGAATTGTTGGAAGAACCTAGACGTTTTATAATGTTCACCAAACTCTAATGTTTTGAGGGAGACATTTGGTTATGTTAATTCAAGTTTTAATATATTTTGCTTTCTTTAATTTAACATTTGGAAGAAAATGTAAGTTGGTCTTGTGTTGATGTTTGTTGAATCTAAGAAAAGTATGTTGATTTTTTACTGATGGCTTATGGTTAAGTGTGCATCTTTAATTTAAGTTTGATTTTTTATGACACCATCACTATCATTTTACAAGTTAAATGCACATTTTCATGCACATGTTTATGACACCAATGTGTTGTAAGTGTAAATAGCGTCAAATTCCTGACTGTTTGGTTTGATCATGGTACATGCAAATACATGAGTTTGACAATTTATAAAAAATGGCATAGGTGTCTATTATGTAAATAGGTAAAATTTGAGTGTTGTGTATGAATTTTCTCTTTTTTCCTTTATGAAAAAAAAAATTGCCATTCAAGTAATTCAAATGAACCTATAAACATGTTGTATTTGCATGTAATTCAATCCCAAATCATTGAGAATGGAAGTTAGTGGTTCTGTGATGCTGTTCAGGATTTAGGTAATTTTATTGTTAGATGGTGGGAATATTTTCGAGGTGTGCGCTCACTGTGAGTAGGGGTGTAAACGAGCCGAACACGAGCATTTTGACAACTTTAGTCAATGCGCTCACTGTGAGTAGGGGTGTAAACGAGCCGAACGCGAGCGAGCTTAGACTTAGCTCATGTTTGACTCGTTAAAAAATATCAATATTCGTGTTCAACTCGTTTATATTTCGAACAAAAAGAAATTGTGTTCTTGTTTGGCTCGCGAGCATTTTGACAACTTTAGTCAATTTTGCTTAACGTTCGTGAACAAAGAGTCATTTTGACAACTCTAGTCAAGCAATTGTAGGATATTACGGATTTGGGCGTGGTTTGTTAGCTTAGCGAACGAATCGAATATGAGCTTCTTAATAAGCCGAGCACGAGGTGTTCGCGGCCCTAACTGTGGGAGCCGAACTCGCATGTTATGAGTAGTGCATGGCTCAATTATTTTGTTGATGTAATAATAATTTTGTGATTAATATTGACTTGCTTTTGTTAATATCAATTTAATCATACAGTAAAACAGGTTATATGTTGTTTGCTATTCGAATACATGCTTATTAAATTGGGATGACATTTACAGACATACTACAAAATTCTTATATATTTATATATCTAATACCTAAATTTTGATATTTACATAAATAACACTCAAATCTTTAACAGCTCATAAAAAAATTAGCACGATTATTAAAGTTTAAAAGTAAATTATATATTTTTTTATTAGAATTTTCAGAGATAATTTTTGCCATCATATATGTTCTTACTTAAATTCATTTAATTTGATATAAATTGTCAAATTATTCAAATTTGCGCATTTGATTAACATCATCAATAAAATTCGTGATAAATATATTTTTATTTCTTATTTATTACACTCAAAATTTTCATATCAAATAAAAAAAATATTATTATCATTTACTTTAAAAAAGTTTAGCCCATCTTTTTAAGCAGTGGTAGTGGTATGGATGCTAAATTATAAATTCGATCTTCTTTCGTGTCGAGTTGGGTGCAGTTCAAAATCAGTTCGAAAAAAATTCGATTCAAAATTTTTGGCTCGTAACTGAGTTGGTTTATTTTATTGACCACCCGATCTCGATTCGAGTCAAAATTCAAATCAAATTCATGGTCCTAAAATAAATACATAAAACTTATGTAATTTACATTTAAATCTAAAGAATTAAAATATAAATTGAGTTTGGTATATTTTATGATATTAATAAAAATGGGACTAATTAGATGCTAGTTTTTTATTTGAGGGATTTGAGTGAAACTCCTTAATTGAGAGGAAAAAAGAGCTATAAATAGACCGCTATTTCGAGCAGCAATTCAGTCCCGCGCTCTGAGTGAAGGTGAAGTGAAGATGAAGAAGAGAGGTTCGTCAGCGAAATCGCTCTCCAAGGCGAAATCCCTTCTTTCTCCTCTCCCCTCCCCGTCGGCGGAGATCAGATCCGGCGAGGCTTACGGATTCAACTCCTTTGTTTTTGCTTCTTCCAGCAAGAAGAAAGGCCTGTCTCCAGCTTCCGTCCTCCGATCTCCGTGCACTCCCGCGAAGCCGCTGTCGACAACTTCAGATCTAAAGGATCTGGCCTGTTCAGGCATCGAATCTTTGAAGCGGCGAGCTGAAGTGAACGACACTGACGTTCTCAAAGAGATCGATGCCTCCTATAGTAGGATCTCCAAGAGATTTAAGGTAATCTCTATGAGTTATCCGAAATGGATCATTGTCCTGTGATTTGAGAATGTGGTGCTGAATTTTAATGGGATCAGTTTTTTTTTTTATTATTGATGTCATTTTCTTAAGTGCTTCGGATTGTCTGATGTGTCACCGAAGTCATCCTAATGCTTTAGTGCTGCTTTCTTTTGGTTGCTGATTGTATTGTGATATGGACGAGTCTATGTGTTGTTTGGAATTGATCTCCTTAAAATTTTGACGTGATTTGTTTTGAGCTTCGAATTTTGAGTGAGTAAAAAGTTCGAGCGGAAACATGAGGAAAATGGTGTAAGAGAATTTAGGCGAAGTTGGTGCACTCAGCAGCAGAGCTGAACGTCTGATTCACTACAAGCGAGATGATGAGGAAAGGATTTTTGGCGGCTCAACGTTAGTCTACTGAGTAATGAGTATATATATGTATTTTTTTTTTATTGAGGAGAAGATCGACAGGAGTTGAATAGGGAGTACGGCTTGATTAGAGCGGGAATGTAGATTAACAATAATTTATGTTTTCTCCAAGATTGGAGCTATTTGATGATGACTAATATGCTTCCCATGTTCTCATCAGATTGAGTCAGTTTAAAAAGGTAATTTCATCTGTTATGAATGAGTTCAATCTATATTTTTTAAACTCTAGATCTATTGATGCATCTATCATTTCTGTTCGCACTGTATACTAGGTTCCATAATCTCCTGATCGTACTGCCAAGTGTTAGTTATTTACAGTTCATAGAATGTCTAATCTGAATCTACTGAGATAATGTTATTGCTTTTTATGTAATTATATGATGGTAAAACCCTTAGAAATTAAGTTGAATTTGTACTATTCTGCTTTGGGCATATACATGAGGCAGATGATGCATGAATTTGAAGTGTTGATTTGTTAGGGATCTTCATTGTCGGCTTATATGGAAGCAGTCTTAAAAGATTGACGCTCAGATGCTCAGGTTCCAGCTGAACACCGTGTGAGCTATTGTGGCTACTCTAATGTGTACATTTTGACATTATTTAGTCCCGTGCTTTCTTCTTGGAAGGTGAGATAAACTAATTGGATGTCGCCTCTTTTTAAATTTTCAAGGGAAAATATAGGATCCTTTAAGTGGTTTAAGAAAGAAATTAGATTTGTGTTATGTTGGTGCCTAAGGAAAATTTAGTCTTTTTTAGCCTAAGGGTAATTTATTCATTTGTTATTTATTATTGTTTGGTATTAATAGAGTTAATAGTTTTGGGTTAAGCATGCATAAGATTGTGTCTTGAGTCTTAGCGTTAAGGTTAGGGAGAGATCTCCTACCTCTCCAATTGTAGGATTTGGTAGAGATTGCATACTTTTCGAATTGTAGGAGCTTATCTTAAAACTTTAGGGTTAGGCCATGATGAGATTGTGACGTGCAGAGACCCGAAACTCCCATCACGGCATACACGTTCCGCACAATACAAGCACTATTTGAGCTAGCTGAGAAGAGATCACGAGACCATGCGAGACAGTCGCGATTGAGCTAACTAGAAAGCAACGATGGGATCACATACAAGCTCCTAAATCGCAATTTGTCAATCTGACGGGATTGTGGCTTTAAACGACCTCATTGTACATGCAATATTTTCACCTTTGTAATAAAAAATTTTCCTAGAAGTAATGGAGGATAAGAAAGTAGATAATTTGGAGAAGAAATTGGAGAAAAGATGATCCAAATTAGATGGGATGGAAATGTTCTAAACCAAAGATGGAAGATTTTCCTTCTTGGGAACTTGATTTGAGGGCCAATTCGAGATGATGAGAGAACTTATTGAGATGCAGTCCAAGATCCCGTCGGATTCCTGAGCTAAATCAAAAGGGAAACTAATCAGACGAGAGGAACATGACGAGGAAAGTATCCACCACCAAGAACCCCTTCCTAGGGCTCTGATGGAGGGTAGAGCTGAGATTTCTGATAGAGGGAGTTGAGCTGAAACATAGAAAAGAGGTTATGCAAGGGGTGTGAAGGAACACAAAGGAGAAAGGAAAGAAGTCATTATGACTATGATCGAAGGAGGGAGTTTTACTCCAAATACATGGAGTGAAACACCAGAGGGAGATCAAGTTGGGGTGGAGATGATAGGTTTAGAAACTTAAAGATGTCGATCTTCGAGGGGGAAGATGAGCATGAATGGGCGTACCAGGTAGAGTGATATTTCACAGTGAATGTGCTAATGGGGAGGAGAAGGTTATGGCAGTAGGGTTAGGTTTGGAGGGAAAAACCCTGACATTGTTTCAATAGAGGGAGAATAGATACCCGATCCGCACAAGGAATTTAAGGATTGCCTGAGCCCTTTGAGATGGAGACCTACATGAGCAATTCCTTACCTTGAATCAAGAGGGGGCCGTCATGAAGTATATGGAGAAATTTGAAATGCTACCTGGCGTTTGAGACTGATATCAGACTAGTTATTGGAATGAAACTTTGTGAAAGAATTGAAGCCAGAGTTTCAAGCATCCCGTCATCTGTTGAGACTGCAATAATTGAGTGAAACTACAAAATTAGCGTAGTTTATTGAAATAAAAATGCAATTGAATGGGCTGATAGGAGCAGCACAGGTGGAGCATCATATCGAAATGCTAAAATCATGACGATACCAAAAGTTCAAACAGTGTAAGTCCAAAAAAAGGCTCCACAACACATGAATGATAGGCCACAATTGCAAGCGTCATTCAAACTCTTTACAGAGATAGAGATCCAGGAAAAACGAGCAAAAGGGTTATGTGTTCGGTGTGATGAAAAGTTTTTCCAGGGCACCGTTGTGAGGATTAGACATTGCAGGTTCTCATAGTGTGTGACGAGGAGGGGGGAGCTTGATCTAGCAGCAATTTTCTTTCATTTACCTTGAGGATAAGGTGGTTCTTTGGAAGGGGAGTATTGTTATGCTGGTTGCTAAGGACAATTTAGTCTTTATTAGCCTAAGGGCAATTTCGTTATTTGTCATTTACTATTGTTTAGTAGAAATAGGGTTTAATAGTTTAGGGTTAGACATGCATGAGATTGTGTCTTGAGTCTTAGGTTTAGGGTTTGAGATAGATTTTCCATCTCTTGAATTGTAGGATTTGGGAAGATCACCCATCTCTCGAATTGAAGGTGATTATCTTTTATGTAGTCAAAGTTGAGTTGTAAACTGTAATCATTGATTTGCTTTTGGCAGAATAAAATAAATATTATTTTTGTCGTAATTTCTCAAGGCAATCATCTCGGCTCCTATCAATTTGCTTTCAATCAAGTTATTAAAAGGATCAGATGTTGTACTAGATCTATTCTTCAAGCACAGGTTTTTAGAAGGCACATTATTTTTCAGGTACACTTAAATTTACCGGTGGTTAAATAGTTCATTTTCCCTTTCTCCCATCTTCTTCCAGAGAGCTGCTTGGGCCCCTTTTTTTTCCCTTTCGCAACACAGGTAAAGGTTTATTCTGTTTATTGTTTGCCATCTGATTAGTACTAAATTGTTATCATTTCCTATTTCATGATGATACTACGTTTCTCATTATATTTTTTATGTTGTTTACCATTCAGTGCAATCGATTACGAGAATAAGTGCATAAAATCAAGTTGCTGTATACTATTGGCCATTTTATGTGATAAAAATGCTGGCCGATTTTAGGATATTAAATCAAATTGCCATAAAATATTAGGCTTTATCTGTAACATAAATGCTTGATGATATTAGTGATTATGTTATAAGATAATATTGGCCTGTAGTAGCTGTAAATGAATTTACAAATTTATAATGATTTACCACCATCCAGCCCTGCATTTTTTCTGTTTTTCCATGTATCGCCATGTTAGCTTTCCGGTCAGTGGCAAGATATACGAAACAGTTCAGCACAACATTATTAATCGGGAACTTAATTTATATTTGTTCCTCAGATCCAGACACAAGCATGCATGCAATTAGCTGAGGAAGCAGAAAGGGAGTATAAGAAGATATCAGATAAGATTGATGAAAATATGAAAGCAATAAAGGTATATCCATGCAGACATAAAGGATGATGAAATATGAAAGCAATAAAGGTATATCCATGCAGACATGAAGGATGAATTTTTGTGGCATCTGTCGCACTTTAATTGAGGAAGATTTACATACAGACCACGTAATTCTTATGTTTTGCATATCCAATACTTGAATAATTTTGATTTTATCTAACGTCACATCATTAAATTTTCTAGGGAAGTATATATTTCATGCATATCTTTGGATGGGAATTTGTGAATACATAAATATTGGGTGGTATGTATGTAAATCCTCCTTCAATTAATCCTATACGTTATTTTCCAGGGTTCATACGTGGATTTCATGGCTGAAGTTCAAGCAGCAACTTCACGAGGTATGAAATATTCCTTTTTAGTTTTTTTTTTTTTTTTTTTGAATTGATAAATTGTAAGTTCAATTATTTTAGCCATCCTTTCAATTAATAAATTTAGGTGCACCTGAAAAATATTGAACATGCATAGGAAGATTTAAATACATACCACTCAATTCCTTTATTCCTATGTATTTAATTATCTAACACCCAAACTTCAATATATATATATATATATATATAGATATAAATATGATTTATAAATGTATAGATAGATATGATACCTAACCACTATGCATGAAAAGATGTATTTCACTTTTTAAAAGTTAAAATTATGATAAAGATTTTGAGTGGTATAAATGTAAAAAAAATAATATTTAGGTGTTAGATATATATATATGTAACATTGGAAATGGGTGGTATGGTATATATGTAAATGTCCATATTACAATAATCATTAATCCATTTACTTCAATAAACAGTTGCAAATTTAGATTAGTCTGAAATCTTGAAACGCTCTGTTGAACAGTGTGCAAGGTATCCATTCCAGAGCTTGCGAAATCAGCTGAGAAGGCTATTGAGGGCTTGCATGGGCGCTACGGTATTACTGCAAATTTAGCATGATTTGTCAAGCAGCGACCATCGAATTACGGTATTACTGCAAATTTTAGTCTTAACGATATGCTTTGAAATGCGTGCAACATGCAATATTAATTTTGATTCGTTAATCATGCATTATGTGCTCGTCTTGAAATAAATTTGACGGCTACTCGTTTGTCATCTCTGTGTTCTTCATGCCTCCATAATCCTTCCTTTATGGCTGATCATTAAGCTGCTCATCGACGCTCAAAAATTTTCTTTTTCCAGGCTTATACTGAAGAAAATTACTGTTGTCTTGTCTTCGCATTTAGGGCAGTCAAAACGACTCGTTGTTCGCGAACAACTCGTGTTCGGCTCTTTCGCTAAGTTAACGAGCCGAACATAAACAAGTTCAGCTCGTTTTGGCTTGAAATACTACTAATCAATTATCTGTGTGTGTGTGTATTTGATGAGTAGTATTTTTAAAAAACTTAATTGACTACAAGACTATAAAGATTTATAATCAATTATAAATATTAATTAAGAAAATATAATAAAAATTGTTAAATTAGATTCAAATGATGTTTTAATATAAACAATAATTTTTAAATATTATCCCAATCATTAACATCTTCTGGCTACCTGATTAGGATTGTCAAAACGATGCTTTGTTCGTGAACGGCTCGTGTTCGGCTTGCTAAGCAAATGAGCCGAACACGAACACACTTTTTGAGCTCGAAATATAAACGAGCCGAACACGAGCTAA
>NW_018165369.1:66583-71773 GCF_001263595.1 Phalaenopsis equestris
GCTTGCTAAGCAAATGAGCCGTAAACGAACACACTTTTTGAGCTTGAAATATAAACGAGCCAAACACGATCGGCTCATTTACACCCCTACTCGCAGTTTAAGAGGAAAAAAATTCTTATGTTTTTCTATTCAGTCATTAAAAGATACTGCATGTCTATGAATTGAATTATTAAAAATAACTTGATGATTCACATAATTTTGATTTCTCTAAATAGTTTTACATACAAGAAATGCCATTATTAGGATTTATTTATTAAAGAGTTCAAAAAGTACAAGAGCTAAAGACTGAATTTCTCTCATAAAATTTGCATTGACATGATGATAGTAAAAACTATAATTTCAAAAAGAAGTCATTAATTAGACTAATTTAGACATTCTATGATTTGATACTGGACTCGTTTTGCTTACAAAATACTCCCTGAGAACAAACCGCCACAGCATGATATGATAAATGACCATACTAATTCGATGCTCCATTCAAATGGAGCACTCAAATGTTTTATTTATTTATCACGAACAGATGAACAATATGTAAAGTTCTAACAATTAAACTTGGATATTGGTCATTTGATCTCATGACTTGAAAATCTAAATTTATATAAAATTTTCGTAAATCTATCTGTGATACTCTTAGGGCTGTAAAAGAGCCGAGCTTGAGCGAGCGCAGACTTGGCTCGTGTTCGGCTCGTTCGAAATAGCTCGTGTTCAAAATCAGCTCATGTTCGAAATCGGCTCGCGAACATTGTCTTCGTGTTCGGCTCGATTAAAATATTTGTGTTCGTGTTCGGCTCGAAATTGGCTCGTTAAATTTAAATTAAGAAAAATAAATGTAAAGTGTGAGATTCGAACCTGAATCAAATATATACAAAAAAATGCATTAACCACATTATCACATGAGGTGTTATGTTTTAAATTTAGACATAAATATATATAATATATTATTATATAAATAATATATGTAATATATTGTTATATAAATAGATATATTATTTTTTTATTTCGAGCTAAAACGAGCCGAACATGAGCTACTTAACAAGTTGAACATGAGTAACGAGCTTTTTTGACAGCCTAGATACTCTTCATTGTTTAGGAAAGCCTATGTTTTATATATACATTTTTAGGGAACTTCTGACAGAAAACTTTTGGTCAAATAATAAATTTTTGTGAGTAGTACTTTCAAAGGGTGCCGGGATTTCAAAAGAGATTCCGTGTTAAAGCGCGCATTTGCCTGAAAAATAAAAATCAGAAACTTAGAAATAAAAACTGCCTCAAATACTATTTTTTGAAAAAAAAAAAAAATCTCACAACAAAAGTAACAAATTTTAAGGCTTCAAAAGTTTTTTTTTTTTTTAATGAAAGAATAAGAAATAAAAAATTCGTCTCAATAGGATATAAGTTGGATTTTTTTGAAAAAAATAATTTTTTTTAGTGTTTGTGTGTATTAATTTTTTATTCGTTCTAGTTCATCGTGAAAGATAAATAGAATCTTTCATATAAGGATATGGTTTTTTTTTTTTTTTTTATAGAAGGATATGATTTGATTAAATAATAATAATAGTTTTTCTTTGGCCAACCAAGTGTTTATTAAGAATCACTAATGCACTAACATATTTTCTCTTCTTTACGCCGTTGAGGGAGTCGACACTAGGTGGTTCAATCTATTACCGTCGAGAGTAATCAGATCATTTGTTGATTTCAAGCTAATTTGAGGCGCAACTTGGCGGTGCCTAGAAACTCCAAAAAAAACTTACGGGACCTCCTGCAGATCTGCAAGGGATTGAGCAACAGCCTTTGCTCGCTTATCACATGCTTGCAAAAGGAGATGTTGCATGTGCGAGACTAGGAGCCTGTAGTATCCCATGTCACCCTTGCTCTGGGGTTGAAGGAATGACTCCTAATACACCAATACGTATTGGATCAACAGTGGTCGAAGATATTAATAAGTTATTGGAACTGACCAACAACCACATATGTCGAGGAGAATAAGTCCAATCATGTTTCCTCCATAGTAGAATCATCGACTCGACGCACACAAAAGAGGGCACGCAAGGCGAAGGGTGGAGACCGAGACATGAGTTGCGTCCTTTCACCCAACCTCGCTACGAAGATGCTCGGCCACCCCAGGACCATAGGGTGATCGATAGAAAGCACCATTGAGGAAGTTAGGTTTCGTACCCTCACCACTGGCTTGCTTGATACAATGAGCGCCTACTGCCTAACCATGAAGCATCCAAGGCAACTCTTCTGAGAGTTTGATGATATAGTTGAGATTATTCAAAATAAGATTACTTCAAAAAAGCACCCATGATGAAGACCAATGCTTATCTTCGGGATTTGAAGAAGTACCGTGCTTACCATCGGGTGCATGACACGGTGGAATGCTGACACCTTTGATGCCTGATCGAAAAACTAATCAAGGCTGAGAAAGTTTTTTTTCTTTTTTTAATGAAAGAATGAGAAATAAAAAAATTTTCTCTCAATAGGATACAAGTAAGTTGGATTTTATTTGTGTGTGTGTGTGTGTGTGTGTGTGTGTGTGTGTGTGTGTGTGTGTGTGTGTGTGTGTGTGTGTGTGTGTGTGTGTGTGTGTGTGTGTGTGTGTGTGTGTGTGTGTGTGTGTATAGATATGGCACCCACCCAAATACCGATTTCCCATGCGCTAAGCCCCATGTTGACAACCCGCATTATGTGCCTAAATATTTGAGAACTCAGCGACACTGGGGATCGAACCCGTGACCTGAGGGGACTTACAGTGAACCCCGCCAAAATTATTTTTTCTTAATGAGAATTAGCTCACCAGTGGTGATTTTTAAAAAAAATAATAGATGAATCATATTTCAAATAAACAAGTTCCGTACAGTCCATATCTCTACTAGCAAGGACCACTCTGGGTTTCGATCGGCCCACCACTCTAATTGCCTCAAGGCGAGCAGTTTTGGCACAAGCAATCACACGAGCCTTCTTCTCTGCCCAAGCAACAAACACTGCCTCCCTCTCAGTTTCCTTGGCATCTAAAGCCTTCCAATCATCCTCATTCATCTGAATGAAAGTCTCCGGCTGTAGCACTTGGTTGACAATTTTTGGGTCAAGATATTGATAGACCGGAAGTTGACGTTCTTCAACATCCCTAACATTCACAAACACTCAAACACCTCTTTGTTAACTTCAATGGAGTAGTAGTAGACTGGACAGTCTGGATATACCATCCCCAAGAGGAAATATTTGACAAGGGGATCGGTCGCAACTTCAGCCAAGGCAAACTCCTACTAAAATAGTCTTTTATAGAAAACACCCCCAAACTTATTATTTCATCCGATCTGTCTCAGCTTAAGCCTAGACGGACTTCTGATAGTTCCTGGTGAAGAGTAACCATCTCCCCTCGATCCTCTCTACTATTTTTGCGCAAGCGACTCGTGCATCTCCTCACCTTATTGGATCTTAGCTGACTGAGCGAAAGAGTTCTCAATCTCGTCCAAGTGGTGAGCCAACAATCTGGGATATATCTGTCATCCGTCAGCTACTTCCCCGTGGGTCTTGAGAGAATTTCCTAGGAAGTCAACCCTATCACCCCCTCACTCACGAGTTGGATGCCCTGGACTGTTGCCTGGGCAGTCGCCGCTATTGCCGAGGCAACCACCGCTGGCGTCGTGCCGGGTTCTCACCCATATTTGCTAGAGGCTAGTCATCACCAAGGACTATTAAAATCTGGTCAACTACACCAAGAAACAACGTAAAAAAAGGTACCTTAGAAAAAATCGAAGTCTAACAAGTAAGATCGAGATTCCCCATAACATGGAGTCAATCCAACTCAGACGTAATCAACAAAGCAACCTCACCATACAAAGGCAGAACTTCAGCTACATCTTGCGTGGTCCGTTCAGTCGGTGGGTCTTGTGCCGCAGAAGAAGGTCGAACTGACGAATTGATGGCTTAGTTGATCGCCTGAGCATTCCTCTGCTTAGTGTCAAGGAACAAATCAACCGACCTCACCTGATTCGTCGGGGAAACTGCTTTTCTTTCTTAACAACGATTTTTTTTTCTTCCTTCCATCTTATGGGCGGAGCCCCTATTTCGGCCTCCCGAAGGCAGCACTAATTAGATCTTTGTTGAGGATACTAACCAGGGGATTGGACTTGTTTTCCATTATAATGTCTTATTTATAAGAACCAAATGCGCGGACATCAAAAGAATTTTGATTAATAATAAATGCCAACTATTTTTTGCATTAAATTATTTATTAGTATCACATCACATTCAAGAAATGAGAGAATCGCGAGACTAAAATATGTCCATAAAAAATGTGTCAGCATTAATCTTGAAATCTAACAGTATGAAAAAAAAGAGTGCAACGAATGAGACCACTAACACAAGGTTGTAAGGCCTTCTTGTCCGACCGAATAAAGTTGTTCGAGCCAAAGCTAATAAGATCAAAGATAACCCAAGGATACAAGAATGAGCCATTCAAACAAAAAAGAGGAAAAATAACATCTAAGTCAATCGTCACAAAAGAGTCGATCCAAGAAAGAATCTGCCCCCTAATTTCTCCAACCATCCCAGAGATGCCAAAAGTTGTCTCATCAGGGTTTAGGATCGACAATCGGTTCATCATAGCCGATTGACTCATATCAAGTAAGTTGAACCAACCGATTTTATCTTGACAACCCGAAGTAAATTAAACTTAATAAATCGTAGAGCATCCAAAGGATAAACTCATAAATGTCAAAATATCAGAAATATCAAATATGACCCCTTTTAAGTAAGGATAAAAATATAACAACATATTTTACCCTCCTCTAGAAATTATTTTATGAATATGACAATGATTGACACAACATGTTATTGTTTATTATTGCTCACTCTATCTATCCCTCTATTTTCTTACTTGCGCTCTATTGCTTATTTATGATTCACGGACAAATCACAATTCAACTCCACTAAATATTATTCAGGGCTCCAATCTAATCTAGCATTTCAAAGAGAATAGATTTTTTTACCAGTAAAATTTTTTCAATTAACAAAAAGAATCAATTACTATATAACAACCATCATAAAAATTTATAACCATATCATAAGATAAAAGAACTAAGAATTAGTGTAGAAAATATATTTTTTTAAAAGCTATTTATAAATCTGAGAAAAAAAGTTAATATTAAAACAAGCAAACAACAACCAAGTAAATGCCTATATATA
>NW_018165369.1:71830-81940 GCF_001263595.1 Phalaenopsis equestris
ACTACATATATATATATATATATATATTGAGCGTCACGTACTCAGATCAGTTGGTCGGACATTTGTTTATCAGTTGTAAGTCCCATCTGATCTGGGGTTTGATTCCCCCCAAGTGTAGGGTGTGGTACTCAAATTCTTAGGCGCATGAGGGATGTTCGAGGTTCGTATAATAACTTCCGGCCATTCATTTTTGAATGTATATATATATATATATATATATTATAGAAATATTTTCATGTGATATTACCTAATTAATTACATCTGCAGTTCGTAATTAATTAAAAGCAAATGAAAATGTTCACAAATAAAAAAAAAAATTTAAAAACATAATTATGGATGTTCTATTGGAGGCCATAGACAAGTAAAGCTCCAACTCCTGTAATCCCCAAAACCAGACCAAAAATCACACCCCAAGGGGCGGCAGGCCGCCGCCAACGGGCTTCCCACTGTTCACATCATAGCGTGCAAAACGCCTCTTTGGCGCTCTGCACTGAGGGCAGACATAGGAATCAGGCTGCCAAAAAAAAACGTTCATGTACAAATTCCATCAATATTGATAAAAGAAAGTTTTATAAGGACGCTTAGTTTATTACAACATATAAATCACATGAATTATATACAAGATTTACATGCATACCACTCACTTCTTATGTATTTACACATCTAACGCCTAAACTTCAATTTTTACATGCATGCCACCTTCCCTATGCACGAAAACGTGCGTTTCACTTTTTAAATTTTAAAATTATTGTATTTTTTATTTGATATGAAACATTTGGCTAGGTATAAATGTAAATGCCCATATACACTGATACTCCTCGGAGTTTGGAGCTCAAATCAAATGATAAGCTTGAATAGGGTTTCCACTAAGCATGAACTACCCTTAAAACATGTTTGGTTAGCACAATTTTTACATTTTTTTTTTCCTTTTTAAGAACATATTAGCTTATTTTTAGCATATTTTAATTCAAATCACTGCATAAAAAAATAAAATAAAATAAAAACAAAAGTAACATCAAATGGATCCCTGTGGGGATGGCAACAGCCTGAAGTAAAAATACATACCTGCTCATCAAAAGGTTTTTGCAATGTGTAGATGAATCCACAGTCTAAGCATATGTGAGTTGCTCTAGCCTTCATGAAAGCATGAAAAAAGTTCAAAAAATGACAGCAAATTAATCCAATTAAATTAAAAAAAGATAAAACAGTTCATACTTATGTTTCAAGATTTGGGGAATGAAAATTTACACAAAAAGTCTTGCCTTCTGAGATTCTGTCAAGGTCCTGCCAAATCTAGGTGGAGCTGGTCTCTTAGGTAATCGCTTCACATCTACCTCTGCACCTCTGGAGTAGCAATAAGAAAGTTGCAATCTTTACATTCCTACCTTTGTCCTCCAAAAAGATATATATATATATATATATATGGAACAAATTTCAAAATGTCCCCTGACTATTGTAATGTGGCCTATTTAGTTCAAAAGTTTTGCAGTATTCCGATTTAGTCCTCATAATATCAAAAATTGATCTCAATTGGTCCATCACATAAAAATCATGACATAAAAATGGTCCAAATCTAGTTCCTCGACCACACAAAATTCATCCCAATTTGATCGTTGAGGGACCAATTAGGATCAATTTTCAATACTCAGGACTCAGAAGACTAATTGCAGCAACTACAAAACTTTGGTATTAAATTGACCACATCCGAATAATCAGGGGGCCTTTTTGGGATTTAACCCAAAAAAATATTATCTGCTATTAACATGTCACACAAGTAAATTATAATAGAAAAGAATAAACTTATGCTTTTAAAGAATCATTTAGCTATGCAAGATTTTAGAGCATTTGAGAAAAAAATCAAAACAGTCCTTAAAAATTTTCACTTTAGCCCATTTTAATCCTAGACTTTCCACACATTCAAATATGTTCCATAAAAAATCCAAACTAATTTGATCATATCATTTAACTTCGTCGTTTCTTTGAATAAAAGTTAGTGGAACTAAACTTTCTATGAGAGCATTTTCAACTTTTCAAGTATAATCTCTAATACCGGAGTTTAGGCTAAAACATGATGCAAGATGACAAATTTTATCACTAAATTAGACGAGGATACAATGAGGACTCAAAGAAAGAAGGACAACACACAAAGCAAAAATGAAAACAAAGGATTACAAATAAAGGCTTGACAAAAGATGATGCAACAAGCTTGATGAGGAGGGAGCTCGGGTGCTGGTGCAAGGTAGGTGACTGTGGTGAAGGCCGGAGAGGCGTCTTGTGATGCAACAAGCTTGATGAGGAGGGAGCTCGGGTGGTGGTGCAAGGTAGGTGACTGTGGTCTGCTGTTGAAGGGAAGGGCAATAAATCAACGATGGTAGGGGCGTCGAACTGCAGTTGGAGGGAGCTTGGAAGAGCAACGGTGGTTGGGGCCTGCAAGGAAGCTGCAGGAAGAAGACGCGACCTGCTCGAGGAGGGAGATAAGCAGCACGTAGAGGTGGCCGGAAGGCTGCTGTTGATGCGGGAGAGGGGCAGCGGCGGCTGCAGCCTGCAGGAGGTGAGACCCACTGGAGGAGGGAGATGAGCAGCAGGTAGAGGTGGTCAGAAAGCTTTTGTTGATGCCGGAGAGGGGCAGCGGGGGCTGCAGACTGTAGGGAGCTGTAGGGAGGAAGTCTGGTGAACCGTGGTAGGCTGGAAGGCTGTCGACAGTTGTGGGGTTGAAAGCAGCCAGGAGGATGGACGAAGAGATAAATATCTCGGCAGGGTCGAGCTACAGCCGGAGCATCACCCGGACCCATGGAGACGATCAACACCTGGGACAAGGGACAGCTGGAGCACTACCTTGACGTCGGATACAACTCTCAAGACAGAAAACACTCAGACAAAACTGAATTCAGATTTCATAAAAACCAGCCCCTACGCACAACCTCGCCTATTTATAAAGAGACACGACCTATCTTAAAAAACATTTAAAATAAGGAGAATAAAAATCGGATTTCAGATTTTAGGAAAGGCTTTTTAAATATGAAAGAAGAATAAGAAATAAATTTCATTTTTTTAGGAAAAGCTTTGTAAAATATGAAGAGAGAATAAAATCAGATCTCATATTTTGGGAAAATGATTTAAATTTAGAAAGTGTTTAGGAGGGAAAGGTAAGGGTGAGATAAGGAAGGGTGAGAAAACGAAAGGAGGGCAAAAAAAAAAAGAGAGAAGAGGAGGGACGGGGCGGCAACACCCCCTCCCTTGAGGACTGGTCGGTTCTTTCCCGAGCCCCGCATCAATCTCACTACATAATACTAGCTCAAACTAATGACATTCACCCTCAAAGCCAAAATGCCAGATTTAAGGAGTTGAAGGATTACATAGAGCATCTGGAGAACAATCAAACTTCAATGAACACGCCTAAAAAGTCTAAGGACCATTTTAGTCGTTTACACTGAATATTAACTAAAAAATACAGGTAGATTTACATACATACCATTCAATTATTATGTATTTACATATCTAACACCTAAACTTCAATTTTTACTTGCATGCCACCATAGTTATGCATGAAAAAACGTGTGTTTCTCTTTTCAAAAGTTAAGAAAATGTATTTTTTATATGATATAAAATATTTAGGTGCTATAAATATAAAAACCAAAGTTTAGATAATAGATATGTAAATACATAAGAATTGGGTGGTATAAATGCCCCCAAAATAAAATAACACAAGCCCGTGTTTCAATTTCTTGTATCTACAATTAGCAAATTGGATTTTGAAATATAGAATCCAGGTAGGAATTTCTAAGCTTTCTTTGGTAGAAAAAGAAATAAAAAATAAAATCAAATTTTGATTTCTAAGAGCAAATTTTATTAATAGAGACATCAAAATTAGTCCATACCTGCTCACAACAAAGTAAACAGAATCAGGCTTTGCTTGAATAGCTGTTTTGGTGAATCCCAGCTTATCTGCAGGCCAAAGTTCATCACCAAAAAAGCTGCTGGTGTACAAAACCTGATCTCCAGGTCTTAGTCCAGCCTTCGCCGCATTTCCACCGCTATCAACAGCCTGACACAAATATTTCTCACTCAGGGTCAGTACAAGAGCTTTAATTCATACAGAAAATAATCTTTTGGGGCATTTACGTAGATACCATACTGTTCTTATCCATTTAGATATCTAACACCTAAACATTCATATTAACATGCGTATCACTCAAATCTTTAACATCATAAAAAAAAAAAACCACCATCACTACCTTTTTAAAATTGAGAAACACCATTTCATACATGGTTTTATGAAACTAAAGGTTTTATAAGTGTAAATATCATACTTTGGGTGTTAGATATGTATATACATAAAAATTGAATGGCATGTATGTAGGTAAATACAAATTCTCTCTCTAAGAACCTAAGGCTCAACCTAACCTATAGTACAGTTTGAGTAAGTCCATAGATGAAAAAAATTTTAGGATTGTTTGAATCTAAAGTAGTGAGAGATCAACCTCAACTCCACACTAGTTCCTCCCCTAATTGCATAGCTTCATCTAATTTGCGTCTAAAGAGTACTAAACATTGAGATTTCTTAGAATTTTTTATCAAATAGGATTTTAGGTACTTAAAATCATACTTTTGTTGTCCAATCACATTTGAGCTGCTTATTGATTAAATCCAAAATTTGCTAAGTACCAACATTTACAATATTTAATGGATTTAAAGATTTCATCTCAAAAAAATCTTAAAACTAATTATTCAATAGTTTATATCAATATTTAGCTTTATTTAATAGTTGTATTGTCTAAATATTAATAGCTTCTAATCCTCTCAAAATTTACCAAATCCTGCTTGAAGCCAAATAGTCCCTTTCATGTCTGAAGATTTTACAAATTCTGCAAAATATTTTCACTAAACCAAATTGCTAATGCTAAGCAGTTATTTAGTTGGGTAAATTTACGTTAAAAGCACAAAATTCTTATGTATTTACATATCTAATGTCTAAATTTTCATATTTATCATCATCACAAACTTCCAACCAAATAGAATAGGAGCATAAAAGTGAAATACACCTTTTCATGCAAAGGTTCATGACATCAAAGTAGGGGTGTATATGAGGCAAGCCGCTTGGACTCAACTCTATAAGTGGCTCGTGAACTGAGCTCGATGAGCTAACAAGACAAGCTCAAGCTAGACCTAGCTCGATTCGTTATCCCATGAGCCGATTTGTTTAAAAATAACCAATATAAAATATATTCAAATTATTTTAAAACTCGATACTTTATCTTCAAATTATTAAAAATATTAGAAAGAATAATGTTTTCCATTTTATATAAAGTAATTTCTTATAATTTATCTCTTAATTATAACAACAACGACAAGCCTTTATCCCACTAAGAGGGATCGACTACCTGAATTTGTTTTCTCCATTTTATCCTATTGAGTGTCATATTTTCCGTTAGTTCTAATAGATTAAGATCATTTTTTATATAATATGCCCAAGTCTTTTTAGGTCTACCATTGTCTTCCTTGAAATAAGTCGAATCTAAAACATCCACTCTCCTAACCGGATCAACAGATGGTTGGCGTTTAATGCAACCAAACCATCTAAGACAACTCTCTCTAATCTTGTCCGCCACTGGAGCTACACCATCCCTATCACGGAAGTGTCAATCCACTCATCCACCTAAGCATTCTCATCTCAGCAACAATTAACTTTGTTTTATGCTTCTCTTTTAAAGGCCAACATTATGCGCCATAAAGCATTGCAGGTCTCACAACCAACTTATAAAATTTTTCAGCATTGCAGGTCTCACCACCAACTTATAAAATTTTTTCAACTTATAAAATTTTTCTTTAAGTCTAAGCGATACTTTTCTATCACAGAATAGACTCGATGCATTCCTCCACATCAACCAACTAACTTATATTCTACTAAAAACATCCCCATCTATATCACCATCACTTTAAATAGACTCGACATATCTAAAACGACCACATATTTTAATGATTTTATCACTCATAGTTCCAACTCTGTCACTAGATCTACAACAACTAAAATTACAATCCATGTATTCACTTTTAGATCTACTCAAACGAAGATCTTTAGATACCAATTTAGACCTCCATAATCCATGTTTTTCCTGAAGTCTTTCTCTAGTCTTATCCACAAGAAGGATATCATCAGCGAAAAGCATACACCAAGGTGCATCCTCCTGTAAATATTAAGCAAGAGCATCCATAACTAAAGGAAAAAGATATCGACTTAAAGTCAATCCCTGATGTAATCCAACTGAAATAGGAAAATATTTTGGTCAATCCTCCTTCTGTTCGAACACAACTAACATCTCTAGTATTCATATTTTTAATAACTTGAATATAAGTCATATCAACAAATTTCTTCTCTATAACTCTCCAAAAATTTTCTCTTGGAATCGTATCGTAATCTTTTTCTAAATCAATAAAAATCATATGTATATCCTCCTTACTCTCTTCGTATTTCTCCATCAAACCTCTCAATAAATGTGTAGCTTCCATAGTAGACATACCTGACATAAATCCAAATTGATTATGAGTAGACCTGGGCGTTGGACGGGTCAGGCTTGGCGTGACCGAGCTTAATCAACTTTGACCAATCAAAGCGGGATTGGGTCAGGCTTGAGCCCAGTTTCTATCTAAAAAATCACAGCCAAGTCTACACACTCCATGGTCCGAATCGGGTCGGAATGGTCGACGGGCGTCAAAACTCCACACCAATAAAAATCAACAATTTTTTCTTATCCAAATTTTTTTAAAAAATTTTTATCAATTGTAATAATAAATTGCCAAAAAAAGGCTTTATTTAATAACATGACCGAAAATTCAATTACAAATATTTGTTGCCACTAGAAGACCATATCTAAAAGAAAACTATAGTTTTGGGCAATGAACTGTATTGAGTAATCAATCAAACCACTTATTTTCTAAAGTTGCAAGTCTCTTTTATGGATTCTGTTTTCACATTAGCAGTTGCTCATTATTTGGAGGATTTACATACATAAAAATCAACTCCTATGTATTTACATATCTAACACCTAAATTTCATTTGTTTATAAACATGCCACCCTGCATATGCATGAAAACGTACATCTCATTTTTTAAAGTTAAAATGATGATATTTTTGATGTGCTATGAAATATTTAGGTTACATAAATGTAAAAAAAAAATAGGTGTTAGATGTGTAAATGCATAATAATTGAGTGGTGGTGTGTATGTAAATGCCCCTAAGTTTTTTGCAAATTCTCTTTTTTTTTGTGATTAATAGAAATTAATTAAAAATTCTACTAGAGAACTTTTAATAATGAAATTTCTCAATGATGACACTTTTTTTAAGTCAGTAAACAGATTATTGTGAAATTTCAAATATTCCTTGCACAAGAAAGTAACACTTTCCAGTCTAAAATATTGTCCAAAATCAATATTAATAATATTTTTTTATGTGATATTAAATAAGCAAATTTTAAAATCTAACTGTGTGATATGTAAACACGCAAGAATTATGTTGTACGTAAATCACCCAAAAAAAATATCTTTTTTCAGGTTGGGCATTATGTGTTTGGTTATTGCGGGCTTTAACAAAAGCTGAAGCGAGCTTGGGTCGGGCCATGCCCACTAAATTTCTATTTTTCCACAACCAAGTTTGTTCACTCTAAGCGAGTTTATAGCGAGCTCATCGAGTCACCCTCCGAATGCTCGGGCCTAATTATGAGAAATTTTTGTATCACGTCTTAACCTATGTTCAATTACTTTCTCCCATAATTTTAGAGTACGGCACATCAACTTAATTCCTCTATAATTTGCACACTCTTGTGCATCCTTTTATTCTTAAAAATAGGGACCAAAATACTCTTCCTCCACTCTTCAGACATCTTTTTAGTTTTTAAAATAATATTAAAGAGTTTAGTAAGCCAAAAAACTCACAAATTTTCTAAATATTTTCACACTTCAATTAGGATATCACCAGGTCCTACTAATTTTCCATTCTTGATTTTCTTTAAAATCTCACTAACTTTTTTTTTACTAATGAGACTAAAAAATAAAATATTTTATTATTATTAACGATATTAAGATCACTAAGGCCGATCATATTTTTAAAAAACTTCATTGAAAATTAAAAC
The DNA here is from genome assembly GCF_001263595.1 of Phalaenopsis equestris. Taxonomy (NCBI): domain Eukaryota; kingdom Viridiplantae; phylum Streptophyta; class Magnoliopsida; order Asparagales; family Orchidaceae; genus Phalaenopsis; species Phalaenopsis equestris. The sequence goes on from NW_018165369.1 coordinate 79,957, forward strand.
AAAATAGCTCCCACCTATGTTGCACATCTTCCTTTAAGAAAAACACTTTTTGATTTTCATCTTTAATATACTTTATTTGAATTAAATCTTTACTTTTTTTTACCTAATTTATACATATATTTTTCAACATATTTAGTATCTAATTGTACATCAGGATTATGCTCGCACAAATCTCAAAAATATAATGAAAAACACAGAAAACACTAATATGTGAACATTCGTTGTTTGAACAATCGGTCTCAGAAGCCGGTCGAGTGAAGAGAACGAACGACCCAACAATAAAGAACGACCGCGCCAACATCTGCTTCCCATCAACTGCCATTACAAAGATCAGTTGTTGCCTAGAATGAAGTTATGCAATATAGACACATAGACCAAAGACAGGCTACTTGTCAAATTTTGGTGATCCACCTACTAGATGAAATAATCCTACCCAAGGACAATGCGTCTCTTCAAAAAGAGCGTTCGAAGAACATTTAAGCTTTGTTTGGGAAGCTTCGTTGGGGGCAGCTTATCCGTTGTGGCAGTGTTTTGAAAACGTCGACTCGCCATTTGGAAACTCTCTTCAAAAAGAGCGTTCGAAGAACATTTAAGCTTCGTTTGGGGCAGCTTATCCGTTGTGGCAGTGTTTTGAAAACGTCGACTCGCCATTTGGAAATTGCGTTTGAACAGCTTATCCGAAAACGCAGTTGGTTTTATACACTAAAAGCGGAGTTTCGCTGGTTGCACCCCTCGGTCCGCGTTTCCAGATAAGCGGTTTATCTGGATAAGCACAAGCTGCCCCAAACGCACCCTTAGTCGGTCGAATGACATTTAGTTGGCTGAATGAATCCGGACCCTCCGAACGAATTTCAAGTAACCAAATTGAGCAGTTACGAATGCAAGACAGTGTATAAGACAGTCAACAAATATAGAGTGGCACCAATAGCGTTTACAGGGTCTATATAAATTTTATTCAGTTACAAATATATAAAATGTAATGACTCATCAATTATGGTAATATCCCTTCTTTCAAGTGAGGACAATCATGTAAATTGTCAGGTACTACCTATGAATTATAAATAAGATGATCATTTTTAAAGAAGAGCACTCCAAATAGAATTTTCACTAAAAAAATAGAGAGTATTTGAGTCTTTCTTCTTTCATTTGACAAACACTACATTTCTTGGGTGAGATCCACAAGATAATTTAGAATCCAACATCTTAAAAGATGCAGTGAGCGTAAAATAATGCCTCTACAAGATGAGGAGCACGTAAGGGCGAAGAAACACATCAAGGAAAAACCTCCAGTGAGAGTCCGTTCGAGAATTTGTACAACAACAAATCCAACGACTCCATGATCAGATGACAAGTCAAATTGTGAAGCTAGCCTGAGTGGTGCTCGAGGTAAAGGCACAACCTCTCCCGAAATCTGACCCACCAACACCCAAGCCTCAAGCCCAACAGGCGGCCGCCCAAGACGCAGAGCGAGTGGAAGAGTCCCAGTACCAGGACAGCGTCAGATTTCATGCCAAAGGGAGGATCACAACCAAGAACGATAGAAGTCTATCGCCAAATGGAGAATGTGTTCGCTCGGCATATTGTGGAAGCCGAGCCACCAGAGAAGTTTAATGTTTCCTCTTTGGAACCATACAAAGGTCGAAGCGACCCTACTGACCATACTGCGACGTTTGAGTCGGTAATCTGCATTCTCAAGATCTTCGACGCATTAAAATATCAATTGTTCTATTCCATGTTAAGAGATTCTTCTCTCAGGTGGTTCAACAGACATCCCGCAGAAATTATTAGTTCCTTCGGAGACTTCAAGAAGTTGTTTTTTGCGTAGTTCACTAGCGCCCAAAAGGCACGAAAGTATTCAGATTCATTGTGGGCAGGGAACGAATGAGAGCCTATAGGCATACGTTACAAGGTTCCAGAAGAAGATGCTCGATGTAAAAAACCTGCAGTCGGTAGTTGCTAAAGCAGCCCCGACACCAGGACCGGA
>NW_018165369.1:83290-97385 GCF_001263595.1 Phalaenopsis equestris
GGTTTGTCACGGACTCAACGTCATTTCACCCCCCCTGCCGGTAAAACAGAAGCTCTGATCAGCAACGATAACTTTAGCCGAACCCATTTGCAAAGAAGTCAAGAAACTTTAGAAGTCGGACACATTCGAGAAGTTCAATGCCCCTCCTGAGCATCCAACGTGGTCATGGTGTGAAAGTCTAACAACAAATGAAAAATGTGTGGACTTCACAAATTTGAACACCGCTTGCCCAAAGAATGGCTATCCACCACCCTGGATTGATGCTCTGGTGGACTCTCCAGTCGGATACTCGGTGATGAGTTTCGTAGACGTTTTTTTCGAATATCACAAGACAAAATGCACCTGACCTATTCAGAGAAAATGACCTATTGTATAGTTTTACTCTGATGTCCTTCGGGCTGAAAAATGCTAGCGCAACTTATCAACATCTAATGAATGTACTTTTTTTCTGAACAAAAAAAAGAAATATTGAGGTCTGTGTGGATGATGTGTTAGTGAAAAGGAACACGACCGAACAACATCTGTGTGATTTAAAAGAAACATTCCAAATGTTAGGAAATATAATATGAAGTTGAACCCATTGAAATGTACGTTTGGAGCCTCAACGAGGAAATTCATTGGGTACCTCTTGACATCCGAAGGCATTAAGGCTAGTCCCGAGAAAGTGAAGGAATTCCTCAACATGCCTTCTCCCCGAAATGCTAAAGAAGTGCAAAAGCTCACGTTTGGAGCCTTGAGTCAGGAGACAAATGTGTTGCCTTCTTCAAAGTCCTGAGATAAGCAAAAAAGTTTGAGTGGAAGAACGAATGCATAAAAGCTTTCCAGAATTTACAACAATCGTTAATATCTCCACCGTTGCTGCGAAGTTCGAAGTCGAAGGAAGAACTTTCACTTTACATGGGAGCGGTCTGAAAGACAATAGTTTGGTCCTCGTCCGAGAAGAGCCAAAAAAGCAATTTCCTGTTTATTATACAATTCAGGGCCTCAGAGAAGCCAAAATAAGGTATCCTCTTATGGAGAAACTAACATTTGCTCTTATTATTTCTGCTCGCAGGCTTCGATCATATTTCCAGACTCATCTAATTAAGTTGATCACTGATCATCGACTCAAGTCTATACTCACCCAGCCGGAACATTCGAGTTGATTATTAAAATGGTTTGTAGAGTTCAGTGAGTATGACCTTACTCGAGTCCCACGACCGGCGATCAAAGCTCAAGTTGTTGCAGATTTCTTGGTAGATTTCTCGGAATTGAGTGGATGAAATGAAGAGTGAGGAGCAAACATGCAAGCTTGGATCCTTCACGTGGATGGAGCTTCAGCCCAAACAAAGGCAGAAAGAGGGCTAGCGTTAAGTAGCCTAACCGAAGAACATATTTATCATATGGTCGTCCTTGATTTTGCTATCACAAATAATCAAGTGGAATACGAAGCGTTGAAAGCTAGACTCGATTAGCTCAAAAAGTAGGCGCGTTGCATCTAATAGTGAAGTCTGATTCTTAGCTAATTGTCAACCAAGTTAGTGAGAAATTTCAAGCTGATGATGAGATGATGATCAAATACTTGAATGAAATAAAAAATGAAAATTGGTGAGTTCATAAGCTTTTAGTATTGGACACGTAGTGCAAGAAGAGAATCAAGTGGCAGATCTCTTATCAAAAAATACGCGTGTTGGAAACAAAGCGCCCAAAAAGCTTCTTCGACCGTCCATTGAAGAGCGGAAAGTAATGGAAATGGAAGCGTACAATATGTAAAGCTAGGCGGATCCTTATATCCACTACTTCAAAACAAACAATATTCGTGAAGCTGTAACAGTTTTGCGAAGCTTCAAGTTCAAGGTTGTCTAATATCTTCTCATTGGAGACATGTTATTCCAAAGGACGACCACGTCCTTGCTTTTAAAATGTGTCAAATAAAGAGAATTTGAAGCACCCTCCGCAAAGCACATCCAGACGAATGCAGAAGCCATTCAAGGGGAAAAAACATAGCTCATCGAGTACAAATAAAAGGTTATTTCTTGCTAACCCTCTTGAAGGACGCATAACAGTTTTCCCATAGGTGCGAATAATGCCAGAAATATGCTCCACTACAGCACCAGTCGGGTCATAAATTACAACCGATTGTTAGTCAATGGTCTGTCATCGTATGAGGGTTGGATATCCTTGGATCATTTCCTCCTTCCAAACGACAAAAAAATTTCTTTTGGTCGTCATGGATTACTTCTCTAAATGGATAGAGGCAAAAGCTCTCCCTTGGATCACTGCAAGTGTGATTCAAAAATTTATCTGGACAAAATTAATTTGTTGATATCGTTTGCCCCTAAAACTCATCACGGATAATGGAACTCAGATCGTTGATCAGGGGGTGAAAGATTTCTGCCAGAGCCAGGGGATTAGCCTGAAGTTTTCGCCTGTTCATCACCCTTAAACTAATGGTCAAGCCAAAGCTGCGAACAAGGTCAGTTTAAACCTCCTAAGGATAAAGGTTGAAGGTGTAAAAGATGAATAGGCGGATTTGCTTCCTTCGGTTCTTTGGGCTATCTAGAACACACCAACGCAATCGACCGGGCAAACACCATACATGTTTTACCATGGAATGGAGTCCATGTTAATAGTCGAGTATAATCACTATAGTCAAATAGTAGTCACTACAACGTTTTTCGACCAAGGGGAGCTTGTTGATTGGTAAGGTGCAAATGAAGGAGCTTCGCTCGCACTCGATCTATTAGAAGAAATTCGAACCAACGCTGCCTTGCGACAAGACGAAATGAAAAGAACTGGCCGACACTACAAAAAAACGTCCGGGAAAAGACATTTTCCCCTGCTATCTAGTTCTGAAGAAAATCGACTCTGCCACGAGAGGACAGTCGGTAGAAAAGCTCGATTAAACGTGGACCAATGTGTTCATCATCAACCAGCGAGTTGCTCCTAGTGCGTATAAGTTGAAGATGTACACGAGAAAGTCCTCCCATGAACATGGAGTGGGAATGACCTCAAAAAGTTTTATCCATAAATAAAATGATTATTTTTGTATCTTTAATCAAATTTGAGGCAATATTATCATTTGACTTAATTTCATTTTTAAAACTGACTATAATTTGTTGAATAAAAAGAAAGATACTATCGAGCATTCTACAAAATAACCCAAAAGTATTTTGATGCTTGGTCACGGTAACATGATCGAAAAGCATTCCAACGCCTAGTCGCGATTAAGACGACAAATAAACAATCTGACGCCTAGTCAAAATAAAGACGACCAAAAAAGCATTTTGATGCTTGGTTGCAGTAAAACGACCGAAAATCATTACGACGCTTGGTCGCAACAAGGACGATGAAAAAGCATTATCACGCTTAGTTATAAACGAAACGATTGAAAAATGCCCTAACCAAAAGGTCACCGAGATACAAACAACATACGAAGTTCCAAAAATGAGTAAAAAATTTCAAATTTTTTTCTAAGGCCTTTTTCTAAATTTCTGAAATTATGTTTGACGAAGATTTTTATTTCGAAGAAAAAACAGACGAATTATATAAATGAAGCAACTATGATTATAAAAGTCACCACAGTCAAACGTATAATCACAATTAATAGTTGAACAAAATATCATGTTTCATGCATATGAATGTGTTACAAAATTTAAGTATTTAGACTTAAAAAAGGAGGAAAAATGATGAAAGACCAAATTTATGAGACTTCAGAATGAGTATTGGACGTTCCTTCATAAGCAATGTTACCGCCCTCAAATTCTCAGCGATGTTCGGAAGTAGAAGAAACGTCGTAGAGTGTCTTAAACTCTTCAAGATCAGAATATTTAGAATCAATTATCCCCCTTTAGCAAACTCATCAACGGCAACTTTTGCGACCCGTCTCGAGGTATTCCACTTGAGTGGTGAGGAGTTTTTCGGCGGTCTTCATGGTGGACATGTGTTCGGTTAATTCAACATTTTCTTCTTGAACCTTGAAATCCATTTGAATGTTATTTGTAGATCCATCTGAACATTTTTCAAATCAACCTTCGCTTTGACCGCCCTCATGGTCGCTAGCTCTGTTCTTTCCAAATAAGTTCTTGCTTTCTCCTCATACTTCGCAAGCCTCTCTCTCATGGATGAGTAGATGAATGCCAAATGATGAGTAGAAGCATAGCGATCGAGCAATTGACACAATTCGACCGAATGGAGCTCATCAAGATGCCTATCTAAATCAGCCGACCAAAGGATGTCCGCGATCATTGAAGCGTACCCTGTGGATGTTGAATTTAGGGGAAACCAACCCCTCTCAATATTAACCAAGCCGATACTCGAATCGAAGTTTATGAAAATTTTGGCCGGTCTTTTTTGCAGTGGAATCCAACAATCCTGCCCTCCTTTCTTACTTCTTTGTTGACATGGGAGGAAAGGATCAGAGGAGACGAGTTTGCCCTTGCTCCTACGCTCAGCTGCATCAGCCGAAATGGCGACTTCACCTATGCTTTCCCTAGAATCTCCACCAACTTCAACCTGCACCTGTGGAGACTGATGGCTCACTTCAGTCCTTTCAAATGGAGGGATTAAATCAGATGGAGATCTCCTGTGTCGAGAGAAGCCTCGACGACCTTTCGGTATATGTAGAGAAAAGGGAAGGAGTCGCATCATCTCCTGAATCACCTATTATCACCGGGGGAGTTTTGTTCGACAATATTAATTCGTCTGTGACTTTATTTTGAATAACAACAGATGTTTTTAAAACCGAGTCAATGAAATCCAAACTAGTATTTGCCCTAAAAACAGGTTAGTTTCTTTTGTTCCCTCTTCTGCTTCTTCGTCCACTTCTTCCTTTTCTTGATGTCTTCTAGGAGAGCTGAGCCACCTTCTCTAGTTGCATTTTCTCCTCGAACTCATTAGAAGAAGTCCACATCTATTTTGTCATCAAGTCATTCTTTCGGATTCAAAACCCGATTTACAGTCAAAGGATCGGTGTATTGAACCACCGACAACTGCAAGCCGAGAATAAAACCTGCTCCATTGCTTTCAGCTGAGGAGAACTTGTTTTACTCTTCTTAAACAGGTCGCCGGTGGCTCTAGTTGAAATGCCCCACTGATCGCAGACACCCCTCAAAAAGCAGAGCTTCCAATCTTTTATCTTGTTTTTAAGGTCTATTAAATAAAACTTCCGAGTAGTCCCAAAAAACCACACACCCATCTGACTCGACTCGAAGGGAGAACATAAGTGAAAACAGTTTGTGGCACCAAAGAACGCCTCTCTTGCCCAGATAGATCACGTATGTCATCACCGCTGCAATTGAATTCGACTTCATTTAAGACTTTATAACTCCATAGAAGTTGAAGATCAAGTGAAGCTCCATACATAGAGGCAATGAAACTAGTCTCGGTAAAAAAATTAAGTCATCACCAAGATAGTCGGTGGCTTGGACATCCGCATCCAATTGCTCCAGGACCACACTTGTGTCGTAAACACAAGTCTCGTCTAATAACCTAAACCTCAAACTCAGTAAGGATAGATCTCTCGCACGGCCTAACTGAACCAAAAAATCTGAGAATAGTATTTGGGAGCCATCAAGCTCTAGAAGAAAAATGACCTAAAGATAGTCAAAGTAGAAAATGTGAAAGTTTCACTTAACATCCATTTAGACCTATTTATAGACCCCTTGGGGAAGCTGAAGCGCCGCATCGGGTTCCTTCAGAATGTCACCTTGACACAAAATTCAAGAAAAATCATGATGGCTAAATTATGGAAAATTTTTATATATAAAAATAAATATTTTACAGTCAGGTCATTCGCCCCCTCGGGCAGGACCTAACTCCGATTTATTAAAATCATGTACAACGCACGCCCATCAAACTTGCATGTCTCTATTTTCTCTTCTTTGGCACGTACATGAGAAATCGAACTGGTGACCCGAAATTTGACCAGTTCACCTCTTCGGCCAGGAGAACTTCCACATCAACAACCTGGGCCCGGAGTGTTTCCCTATCTTCAACTTTGGCCCGAAAAGCCTTCACAACAGCAACTTGGGCTCGGAGAGCCTTTGTTTCTGCATACATGACTGCCAACTCCTCCCGTAAGTCCGAGATAGTAGCTTCACGCTAGATATCAACAGCCTGAGCAAAAGAACCCACAACCTCGTCCATACGACGGTCTAATGACTCTTGAGACTCCCCGTGACCATTAATCTCCCGCCCAGTATCTGCTAGAGGGGGAGGTGTTGGGACCGAAAGAGGCATTGGGCCGAGAGTCTATGATATTAACAGTTTCATTTGCAATAATTGAGTTGTCGTTACAAAGGTAAATGGGTGGATCGAATTAAAAAGAACAACAGAGTTACCAATCATTTGACCCAGTTCTAATGTTGGAAGCTCTCTGCGACAATAGGACGCATACCACCATGAAAACCACTATCGGTTGGTGGCAGAGGAGGAACATCTATTGGTGCAGCTTAGCTTCAAATAGCCTCATCAGCTAAACGACGGAGCAGATCGTCTGCCTAGAAGAAGCAAAAATCAAGGGAGTATAATTTATAATGATATTTATTATTCATTATATTAACAGTTATGTTATTTAATTCTCTTATTCTAATGACGGTTGTCACTTTCAAAAAAATAAAAGAATCAAGAAACTAATTATATACATCAGAATTATCTCTGCATTAATCTCAAAAAAAATATAATGGTAAACACAAACAATACCGATATGTGAGCATTCGCTATTTGATTAATCAGTCTCAGAAGCCGGCATAGTGAAGAGAATGAAAGTCCCAACAAATACCGAACGACCGCGTCAGCACCTGCTTCCCAACAACTACCAGCACAAAAATCAACAGTCTCCCAGAATGAAGCTCTTCAATATAGACACCTTAATCGAAGATAGGCAGCTTGTCAGATTACAGTGATTCACCCTCTACATAATGAAATAATCCTACTCGAGGACAATGTGTCTCTTCGAAAAGGATGACCAAAGACCATTCAGTCGGCAGAATGATACTTGGTTGGCCAAATAAATCCAAGTCGACCGAACGAATTCCAACTAACCAAATTGAGCACTTACGAATGCAAAGCGGTGTTTAAGGTAGTTACAAACATGGAGCAGCACCGATAGCAGTTACAGGGTCAGAATAAATGTTAATCTCCCGCCCAGTATCTGCTAGAGGGGGAGGTAGTTACAAACATGGAGCAGCACCGATAACAGTTATAGGGTCAGAATAAATATTATTCAGTTACAAATACGTAAAATGTAATGACTCATCAATTATGGCAACACCCCTTCTTTTAAGCGAAGAAAATCATGTAAATTGTCAGATCCTACATATGATTTACAAATAAAAGGATCATTTTCAATTAAGAGGACTCCGAAAAGAATTCTGACTAAAAATATAGAGAGTACTTCAGTCTTCCTTCTTTCTTCTTTCATTCGACTAACGTTATGTTCCTTAGGTGTGATTCACAGAACAATTTAGGATTCAACCTTAATATATTATAAAAATCACTAAAAGCATAATTTTTAGTATCACAAATTATTCTCTTATACTTCCTATGGGTCACTTTATATTTTTCCCAGCAATTTATGTTTTATTTATCTTTTAATTGCTCATTCAATTTGTCATTTTATTATAACACGAGCTTGAATTATTTTTTCTCTCTTTCAAAATAAACAAGGTGGCTTGTGAGCCAGCTTGGACTCCAAGAATTAACCTCAAGCTCAAACTCGATTAATTGATCAAGCACAAGATCAACCCGAGGATGGCTCTACCTCAACCCAACCAACATCAAAGTATTATAAATGTAATAATCAAAACATTAGGTGTTGATATGCAAAATACATAACAATTATGCGGTTTGTAAACATCAAGACTCCAGGAATCAAAACGCCGCCACTTCCCCAACCCAAATAGAAAGGATTCAAGCAGGAAAAGCGAGAAGAAATAGAACAGACTAAGCTGCTTACAGTGATGACAACCCCGCCTCCAGATTTCTGCCCTAGGGTTAGTCCTAGAGGCTTATCCACTTCAACCTCGATGTTCTTCGACGCTCCGGTGGTCTTCGCCGTGATCTCGAGCGCTCTCCTCTCGCGCACGGAGCTGTTTCTTCCGCCGATCCTCCTGATCTTAATCGCCGGTAAGAATCGGCTCCTTCGCTTCTCGCCGAGCAAAAGACGGTGGAGGGAGGGCTGCTGCAGGGATTAATAGAGAAGTTTTTGATTTAGATGATAGACGGGGTTTTGATTGAGAGCTCGTTTGGGCTCACCTTGGTTTGGGTTAGAACTGAGGCATTGGAAGAATGGGATTTAGAGATTGAGACGGCCGAGATGGATGCGGCGGCGGCGGACATTGTTGCTGGATGAGCGGCCGTGGAAGCGCTGCGTTGGGACTGGGGAGGATCTATGTGGAGAGAGAGAGCGTGAGGGAGGGAGAAGTTCGCAGTGGATAGCGGGAGATTGTGGACGGGAGAAGATCGGCGGGTGATGGAGAGGATAGGAACTTTTGGACCGTTTGATATGGATGGTTGGCTTGTGGTACACACGGTACCAACTGCGTAATTACATGGGGCATTAGATGCATTTAGAAGCGCGTAAATATTAGTTTTTTATATTTATGCTACATGTAATCATTCATATCACATGAAAAATATTATAATTTTAAATTTTAATATGTGAAATACATTTTTTCATATATAAATGTAATGTATGTAAAAAATTGAAGTTTAAATGTTAGATATATAAATACATACAAATTAAATGATATGTTTGTTGATATGTCATTAATAAATTTTCATCATTTGACATGAATTTTAAGGTGTGACGTAAATTTGGAGATAATTTTTTTTAGCAATAAATATTCAAACTTTGATTAAAAGTCATGCATAACTTTGACTTAAGCAAATTTACAGTCAAACAGACCAGCACGAGGAGATGGATCCAACGGTCCAAAATTGGTACAAGCCAAGTTGAATCATGCAATATCAAACTATTAAATTATTTTTAGGATTTTTTTTGGCATAATTGGAAGGTCAGAGATTATGAATATGACAAACTTATAGTCAAATTGAACGTCTCGACAAGATGAGTCCAACGAGCCTAAGATCGCTCAACTTTGACATCATTAAGGTAGTCAAATATCGATCAAATGACATCTGATTAAGAGGATCTCTCCATGTCATCTGATCAAATGTGGTTTGATTTCTTATCTTTATTTATAACCTGGACTCTATAAATAGAGCCATGTCCCCTCTTAAGGAGGAAACTAGACCCTGAGCCATAAGAAAACCAGAGCCTGGAGAAGAGGGAGTTGAAGCTCAGGATTCTGCTTCGACAATTCGATGAAAGCCTCTTGCTCCTGCAGTCGCCAACCACCATCAGCCACCGCCTATTATAGCCATTGAAGCTCAGGATTCTGCTTCGACAATTCGATGAACGCCTCTTGCTCCTGCAGTCGCCGACCACCATCAGCCACCGCCTGTTATAGCCAGCCAGCTCTGGGCACCGTCACCGCCTCTGACCAACTCTGGCCTCCTCCTCCTAAGTCTGCTGCTACCTCCAGCCAGCTCCAGTCACCACCAATAGCCAACTCCGACCACCACTGCCGCCTTTAGCCAACTTCAACCTTTGCCTCCTCCGATCGCTGTTGTCTACAACCACTTTTGGCCGCCGCCTCCTCTGGCCAGCTCCGACCTCCACCTGCTCCTTCATGTGAAGTCACTTTAGATGTCACAATGTGCACTTCGAAATCCCAGCATACATTACTGAATAATGATGCATTTGGTTGAGCAATACATCATTCAATAAACTGTGTAATGACATCTCCTGAAGATGGTAAACAAAATACTCCAAACAAAGTGTAGCGACACACCCTAAGGACAGTGTAGCAATGTACCTCACATACGAGGCAACGACCCCTCCCAAAGATGGTGTGATAATGCACCCCCACATAAGGTGCAACAACGCCTCCCAAAGATGATGTAATAATGCACCCTGAAGATGATGACTTTCTTTGGACTCCAAATGCTCCCTCCTTGCAATTGCTGACTCCTGCCTATGCGGTCTGCAGATATCATTACAACTCATCACTACGACCTATGTGACCAATTATAATTTATGTGGTCCACAGCTAGTGTAGCTCTCAACTTTGACTGCTGCAACCTACAGATGTCATCACAGCTCAGCACAATGACATAGATGACCCACTATGGCCTGCATGGTCAACAACTCATGCAACACCTGACTCTGGTCCCCTCAACCTACGCACACCATCACACCTCACTGCTACAACCCATGCGGCCAACTACAACCTACGTGGCTTACAGCATGTGTAGCTCTTGACGTTGGCCCCTGTGGTCTACGAACACCATCATAGCTCACCATTAAGGCCTACAAAAGCAACTGAGACCTATGTGGTCCACAATTCTTGCAATTCCCGACTCCAACCTCTATGACCTATGGACATTATCACAACTCATCACAACAACCAACATAATCAGCTACAACCTATGTGGTCCAAAACTCATGCATTTCCCGACTCCGACCCTTGCAGCCTACGGACATTATCACAACTTACCACTACGATCTACGTGATCAACTACGGTCTACTTGGTCAACAGCTTGTGTAGCTCTTGATTTTGACGCTTGCAACCTATAGACATTTCATCGTCCGCCATTATGTTCTATGTGACCAATTATAATTTATTTGGTCCACAGCTTGTGCAACTCCCAACTCTGGCTCATTGATTATGTTATGTTCTATGTGACCAATTATGTGACCAATTATGATTTAAACAGCTTGTGTAGCTCTTGACCAACGTCGTCGCAACTCACCGCTATTGGCTATGCGATTAATATGACCTGCGAGGTCCACTGTTCATGCGGCTTTCTGCTATAGCATATGTGGCCAACCAACACTTCTAAAGCAACCATCTACAACCCACATGGTCAACTTATTATCATGGCTTTCAACCATGACATATACGATAAGTTGGTGCTATAACCAACATTTACAATATCCTCGATAGACTTTCTATTACAGCATATGTGGCTATGTGACCATATCTTAGAGTAGGGGGAAAGATAAAGGAAACTACTCAGACTTCATGAGAAAGATACAAAAAAAACTCAAAACTGTAAGGAAAATAAAATGACTACTGGACTCTAAGTGGCTATATGGAATGTGGAATAGCGTGGCAGAGAGTGGAAAGCGGTTGAAGGGTGCAAAGGGGCGCAAAGGGGGGTCTTTTCTGATCAATTTCGGCTTTAAATATAGCCTAATGTCGGTTTTCCAATAGGTGCATCCAAAAACTCTTAAAAAACCGTCCAAATTCGTCTAATATTCTAGAAATAGGGTATGCACCGACATTGGCGCCATCAGCGCTAGTAGCCATTTAATTAATTCGCACTCTCTGTCAAATGGCGCCGTCGGTGATGAACATTTCTTCTAAAGGTTCATTTTGACTCCAAATTCCATTCTTTTTACTTCATTTTTGCTTCAAGACTTAAAAATCAACAACCTGCAATAAAACATAAAAAAATACATTCCTTTAAAGTGTAATATAAAAAAAGAGTATAAAATATATGTCTAAATATGCATGTATTTTTAGTGTATCAATATACAATTGATTATCACTCCTGCGTGATCGTTTTACCACGCATGATTGCACTAGACAAGCAAGTCACATGCCTTTGTGTATGTTGTGGTATGAGTGTCCATCCAACATGACACTGATTCTGTAATAATTTTCAAGTACACAATGTGTCTACTTGTAGCAGCCACCTCATGCCAAATCACTTGGCATATCACCCTTGCATGCTCGCTCTTAGCTTGAGCAGCAGTGGTGTGTTAAGTCACTTGGTATATCACGAGATAATTAAGGCTAGCTCAATGGATGCAAAGTTTATGATTTCACTAATTAAATTGACAACATCAAACTAGCATTATAATTTATATTCAACTAAAGATATTTATTAAAACAAAATAAAAATTATTTTGAAATCATTTCAATAATTCAAAATTTGTTATACTATGTTTGACATTGTATTACATGAATTATTTAAATAAAATAGTTAAAAATAGACATTGTATTTTCAAATCATTTAGATAATTGGAAAAATACAATTGATCTTACATACATGTCTAATTATATATATATATATATATATATATTGAAATGTACAAACATGAATAATTATAATATTATTATTACCAATTATAAAGTTAAATTATTTTATCTATAAATATAAGTATTTTTATAAGAAAAATGTGATAATGAAATATTTAGAGCCAAATTTCATGATTTCCATTATTCATCAAGAGCGAAAAACTTCTAAAAAAGGATCAACACATCTTCAAGATTGAGAAACATAAACGAGTTTATTTACAAATAACAAGGCGTTTATGCAACGATCCACGAGTCATAAGAACGATTAAAGTTTTACTTTAAATTATCATTTGTTTTAATATTTCATGAAGTATTAGCAAAATTTGAAAGTCATTTTGCTCAAGTAAAGATTTTGAATTTTAAGATTGTGATTGAAATTTATAATGGTTTCTCCACCTACAATCTTTGTGAAAGAGATTTATTGATTTTGATAGTTGGATCTAGCCCGTGGATTTGATTAGGCATGAAAAAGGAAAAAAAATCTTATGTTCGGGCTCCAATAAAATCTTGTCACACGTCGCCATGTGTAAGCCGCGACACCACCGAATAAAAAATAAAAAGGGCTTTATTTTAATGTGTGACACAATTCGAATCAGTTCATTGCTTCGAAATTTTATTGTGGTTTTTTTCTGAAGTTACTGTGTTATTTGAGTAGTATTGCGGTGACTGTGTGTTATTGAAAATTTTTTTATGATATTATTTGAGTGATATTGTGATTTAGGGTCATTGAATACCCGAGCCTCCTGTAACGTTGCACCTTTGTCGATTCGCACGACCAGAGAATTCTCTGAAGTATAAGAGATGGAAACAACATGATGTCCATAATTGAGTCTGACCATCGGACCCCATATATATATTTAATAATTAAAGTCCAATCCGAGATCCGACTTCCCAAATGCCGACATTGCAAGAAAATTTCTCACGCGGCACCCTATCTAGGCTAGTCCAACATGAAATCACTGTATTCCAGCATCAAATCCAGCAAAAGGAATTACATGAAACCCGCAATCTAGATCCACCTGCAGCCACCAAATCCAAACAACGCAGACCCAACATGGAACCCGACAGTTATTAACCATCTAACCCCCAAATTGGGAAAACCCCGATGGATCGAACTGACGAAAAAACAAGAAGGTAAACATTTACTAGCTGCAGCACCGCGTATGAAGACGACCAAAGAAGAGAAAGATCCTTGGGGTGAAATGGAGATTTTAAAAGGCTATGAACTGACCTTCATCTTCTTGGTCTTCATCCTTTTTCACGAGAGGTTGTGCCATGCCTGAATTGGATGACTTGCGGCGGAGACACCCACGATCGACGAAGCGCGGAGAGGGCGAGCACGAGCGACGCCTCTCACCGGAAAAAAATATTACATAGGCCACATGTTTATCCCGGTCCCACCCCTAATCAGATAAAAAAAATACTCCTGCGACCGGTCTGGCTCTTCGGCCCTACCGCCCATTAAAGTTTCTCGCACGATCTAGCCAGCATCCAGCGCCCAAAAATTCAAAAATTACCGTTTTTTTTTTTGGTGGATAGTGAATCCAACCCAAAAATGATTTTTGATATTTTATTCTCCTGTCAGTCCGCTAAAAGCGTATTTTGTCGCATTAGGTTTTATTCTTGCCTTTAGTGAGTCAACTAGCTAAGATTTCTAGCAGATGCGATGAATTTCTCTCGTGATGAAGAAATAGTGGTGATGGACTCGGGAAATAATATCAACGTATTTTAATTGGATGTGAGTTCAGTTTAGTTTAATTTTGGTGCGAGTTTTTATTTGTTTTGTGTTATGCTGGTGTGTGTTAGTTTTTGTTAGGTGTTTTAATTTTTAGTTAGTTTTGTATTATTTTGGTGTTATTGAGGTGTTTAATTTTATTTTTTTTGTCAAGGGTTTAGAATTACTATGGTGTAATGACTTTTTTTTTCTGTTATGTTGGTGGTATTTTACTATTTTTTTGGGGGT
>NW_018165369.1:101499-106780 GCF_001263595.1 Phalaenopsis equestris
AGCTGCTTAACGAGCCGAACACGAGCTGTTCACGAACAACGAGCCAAATTGACAGCCCTAATTAGCGTGTTATTATAGTGTTCTATTCTTTTGGTGATGTTATTCTGGTTTGTTATGTTTTATTGTTTAGTTTTTTGTTATTGTTGTGTTATTACTGTGTTAATGTTGTGTTATTGTAGTGTTGGTGTTAGTGTGATGTAATTGTGGTATTTCTGTGGTGTTATAGTGATGTTATTGTGACGTTATTTTTGTGTTATTGTGGCGTTATATGTTTTAGGTGTTATTGTGGTGTTATATGTTTTAGGTGTCATTGTGGTATTATTGTCGTGTTATTGTGCTGTTATGATGTATTGTGGTATCGGCGTGGTGCTATTGTTATGTTATTGTGGTGTTATTATTGTTTTACTGCGGTGTTATTGTGGTGTTCTTTGGTGTTATTGTCTTGTTTTCTCTATATCTGACCATCATTAAATTGTTGTGTGAATTTGTATTCTGAAAATGCGTGCAATGATGCAATAGCATAGAAGTTTCTTCGCACTGATGTCCATAATGATCAAGAAACATATGAAAGTTATTATGTCTATGTACATCATGTAAGATTCACTATTAGAAAGTACCATATCAGTTATTGGTCGAACTTTAAGAAGATTAATATAAAAGATTTTATTTGTGGAAAAGCTAGCCACAAGGAGTCAGACTTCACTAATATGGTGAAGTTAAAAAAAATTAACACGATGACTGGTTGTCAAACCATGGTTTGATATGTTGTCAATGTTGAAGGCAATTGGACAGTGAATAAATTCATTTGAAAGTCATAACCACCCTTTTGCTGAAAGTAGTGATAAACAACTTATGTGTTCCAGCATAAAGATAAGCTAGTTAAATGCATATGTGTTGAGATCAATGACAAAATCAGAGATCAGAGCTACAGTTTACATGTAACTTTATTGCTACAAAGGTTAGGGGTATGGAGAACCTAGAATGCATGAAGAGATATGCATTTTATTTAAAAAGAAAAAAAAAGGAAAGAATATAATAAGGAGATGTCAATTCTCTAATACAATTGTTCATGGAGAGACAAACTAAATATACCATATTTGCTGGGACTTCCAAACCGATGAGTGTGGTTACAAGTTTTTTTTTTTTTTGAGTAACGGGTTATTCAACCTTGATTATGATTGTTTTTGAGATGTAATAATTTAGTATACAAGTTATAGATTAAATAAATATAATTTATTATGTGCTCCTTTTGTGGGGTTAACCACCACGGGAAAAACATCCTCTTTGGAGTTGGTTTTTTGTTTAAGGAGACCATTGATTCTTTCATTTTGGTTATTCAATGTATTATTTGAATAATGACTAACAGAGATCCAAGGACAATTTTCACCGATCAGGATCAAACAACGATAACAACCATTGAAGATTGTCTCCCATGGACACGACATAGATTATGCAATGACATATATACAATATTTTTTCTTCAAAAGTGCATTGTGGTATGTGTATCAAGAGTGTGAGTGATCTCTTTTGTAAATGCATGAGCAAGTGTGATTCTGAATAAGAGTTTGAAGAAAGTTGGTCCACAATGATTGAGAAGGGGAGCGCTCCTCTACGACAACATGTGATTAGATAACATGTATAATATCAGATATAAGTGGTCGACAACCTTCAATAAAGAAATATTTGGAATGAGAATATTATCAACGTAAAAAGTGAGCCCAAAAATAATATTTGTCACGGTGTTTCAAAGCTTACTAGCTATCTCACCGATTGTTTTTGTTGGTATTGAAAATATAATGAAATCATGTCACTAGAATGAGAAGAACAAATATTTCAAACGTGATCAATCCGTCATCACACCCGTGGTTAAAGTCAACCCAATCTTGAGGCAAGCTGCCTCATTTTATTATAGGAAGCTTTACTCAATGTTCCAGCAAGAGTTATTGGATGGGTTGTGGACTTACTATTGAATTCTCCGTAGAGAGTGACTTAGAATTTGATTTATGATGTAAGGAAGTTGGATAATCAAGAGACAAACAAGTCCTGGATTGTGAAACTTGACAAAGTTAATTTTGAGGTTACTTGCAGTTATAAAAAAATTTAAATTATGGGGTTATTGTGTTCTCACTCCCTATATGTTCTTAATGTGGCTAAAATAAAGCTGATTCCCAACAAATATTCTTTATTGTGATTGTTTGTTCATGCAAAAAGGGGTATTTATAACATGTTTGGTTATGGATATATGAAAGAGTCCCACATGACCACCGGTTCTTCAAGTGGCCGACTATTTCACTCACACGCTCACAAGTTTGCATACAAACTCATTAATAAAATACAAGGAAATGAAATAATCGAGCAGAGGCTTTGAGAAACATTTAAAAATCTCTTTGGAAATCTTGATTATGCATTAGCTATAAAGCCACATCAAACAAAAATAAAAACAAAGAAGAGAAGAATGCTAAATACCCAATGCAAAAAATGAGATCAAAAGAAATTTCTACATATAGGTTAAAAGGGTATTGGGAGAAAAATAAGAGAGAAAAAACTATATATTTTTACAATCTAAACTGCTTTAATCTATGCATTATTGTCTTTCTCCAACCTTAACCTTTGCATATAGAAAAAGATCAAGAAGCGTCGACAAACCAAGAACCCGGTATTCCTTGTAAGGCAAATTTGTTTGAAATGTCAGATTGTCTTAGCTAGGTATATAACTAAAATTTAGTAGTATATAACTGAAATCACACAAAATAAAATAAAATCACACAAATAATAACTTATATAAAAACAATACTATGATATTCCTATAATAAATATAAAAGTTTAAATAAGACTCTCTAAAAATAAAAATTTGCTTTCCTAAAAATTTCTTCAAATTTTCTTTAATGATTTCCCCGGCAATGACGTTAAAAACTTAATCCCGACTTCTATGACAGTATGACGAAGTATGTGTGGTTATATTCTCAATTTTCTTTATTTATATTTCTTCCCTTACAACGGCATAAAAAACTTGACTCTGAAGCAAATAAGAGTGAAATTATTATATTTAAGTATTGAGATACTACACAAGTATACATATCGTTATCAAACAATATAAGAGTTTTTTATTAAGCCCCGAATATCGAACATACAAGGAGAATTACAATCTTTTAAGAAGAAATTAGATAACAAACTCTACTTTAAAAAGTATTCTTACTCAAACTATAAATACTATAATAGAAATGAAAGTTCGATTCATTTTGGTAATTTTTTATGATTGAAACTAAAGTAAACAATTAAATAAGTTTAACTAGATTTTTGTAAGATGAAAGCAATATAAATAAAATATATTTTTTCTTATCGTGAATCAGTAACAAGTATAGGTATTCTTTTGTAGTGGTATTAAAATTGTGTTGTGTAAAATATGAGTAATATTATTATTCTAGAGATGTTATAAAAAACATTACTAATTTAAAATTTGAATAGTCTTGAATACGGGCTAGGTAGGGAAGATACTGACTCTCACTCTAAAGTTCCCTCTTTGCCCTCCACCTGGGGGCTAACATCTCTTATAAAGACTTAAAATAATAAACCAAATTAGGGGTTTTGGTCTGTCACTCTAAAGTCCTCTAACTCTACACCCTTCAAAATTTATCTTCTTATTTATTTGCACTCAATCATATGATTGACATTCTCATCCATACAATCTCATGTGATTTTTTTCATTAGTTGACTGAGACAATACTATATCGTATCTTAAATGTTCTCATAACGAATATTAACATCTTAATTGGCCAAATCAATAAGTAAATGAAGTACAAGGATTAAATCATCATAACTTATTTCAGCTCTAAAAATCAATATTTTACACAACTTACATCCAACGGTTAATTACTTATCATTTTAAGGAAAAAAGGTAAAGAAAACTACTCAAAATTCATGAAGAAACACAACAACACTTAAGTTTAAAAGTAGAAATCATGTAAACACACAAGAAATATAAATTAAAACAAAAAGTAGTCACAAAGATAAAAGAAAACTTATCTTAAATCCTCTTCACCAAACTCTTGAAGTTTCTTTGAATCTCTTCATTTCTCTTACAATACTCTTTACTAGCACAATTATAACTCCTCACTTTCTTCTCTCTAAAAGTATTCTAATTAATCTTTGATAGGGGAGTAGAAAGACGTCTCAAATAGAGGGGGCGGAGGTGGCCTCTTCAATTCAATCCAAGTTCTTTTATAATTTTTCAATTGTCTCTTCCAAAATGTGTCTGCATTTAATGAATCTTCCAAGGATTGCCTCATTTCAATAGTCATTTAAATGTATTTTCTTCCCAATTAACCATAATCCATGTTTTCACCAAGAGTTGCTTCAAACGCTTCTTAAAAAATTCTTCCAAATTCATTGAATTTTCAAATAACTATTTCTGACGCGAAAGCGCGAGGCCTTTGACGCTTAGACACGACCTTATCTGTTATCCTGACGCTTAAACGCCAGTCCTAGGAGCTTAGGTGCCACAGTTCATTTGCACACCTTCTTTATTTTTGCTCGAAATTTGATTCTTTTTCACCAATCTCACCATTTTTCATTCATTTAACTGTACATGAAAGAAAAACACACAAATATCTTCCATTAAAGCGCAATATCTTCAAAAATAGGTATAAAAATATGTACATAAATAATATATATTTTAGGTGTATCAATATTTATGTCTTGCAACCCATTTTAAAACCAATCTGAAGGTCATGCTAAAAAGTAAAGTGTCAGTTTTAAATAGTTAAAAATATTTTAATATTAAATTTTGATTAATGTTAATTTTCTATTCATATTTTTATAGAAAATATTATTTTTTTAGGGACCTTAAAGAGCTTAAATTATAACACAAGATTCTCATACAATCCATCAGTTAAAATGACAGTAACCTGTAAGGAAAACTATGCAATATAAAAAAGCAAGCCAAACAAACAAATAAATAAACACAAATCGGTGATGCTAGGTCCACAACTTATCCCAGAAAAGCAAATAAGGCTGTCAGGCTTTGCATATATAAGCCTGGTCCTAGTGCTATACACCAAAGAAAATGCATAATTAAGATACGAGATACGAACATCTACTTATGGTCCCCGCCACATGATTCCACGCCTCAGGCGCCTCATAACCCGTGTTCGTATCTTATTTTTTGCTATAGACTCTGTCCTATAACTCTAAAAAGTACATGGCAAAATATAAAAAAAAAACTCAACCTACATGTCGGTACTATTTTTTGTGTGGGGTGTGCCCCTAAGAAGCTGGGGGGGAA
>NW_018165369.1:110288-110510 GCF_001263595.1 Phalaenopsis equestris
TAAATTTATTAAATATCCTATTTATTTATTCAAACGCGGGTTGACTGGATCCTCGGATCCGTCGAAAAGCCACGCGGCGCGCTCCTATTTGACGCCGCCTTCTGAGTCAGCTGCCACGCGTCCCGCTTTATCGCCCCGGATGATCATCAGGCTTGATTTCTGCCGTCTATTTAATACACTCGCGGATGGACGACATCCGTTCATCGTCCCCGATAGCCTTAA
>NW_018165369.1:110791-115821 GCF_001263595.1 Phalaenopsis equestris
CACAGCCGAATTTGGGTGTTGGTCTAGAGCTATGGTAGAGGCTCTGTGGAAGGGTAATTTGATGGGGCTTTGGCTTCTTTCACACTTGTGAAGGTGTAGAGCCAATTTAATTGGAGTTTGGTGCTGTGTAGATTAGGATTGGAACTTGTCCTGGTTTCGGGCAGGAATTCAAGCCCAAAATTGGATTGCCATAGTGGATTTGAGAGGGGGAAATGGATTGAAATGTACTGAGGGGCTCTTAGAGAAGCTCTCTGAGGAGTTTTACATACCTTAGTGATTCATTCCAAGTGAGAATCCCATACTTAGGTGGATAAACATTGTGCCTAGCATGAGTTCTGCGGTTAGAAAGCAGGACTCATGCTAAGCATAATGTGATGTACCTACGACATTTCTAGACTGTGTCGTAGAGAGTGAGGTAGCACGACTCCCATAGAAGATAATTATGCAACAGGTGGCCTTACATGCAGGCCATCTCCTCATGAAGTGGGCAAGTATATATCCACATTTATAAAATAATAAATGTGGGGAAGACGCTTGCAAGCATAGGTGCTTAAAGAGACACCATAGGTAAGGGCGTTCAAAGAGACATCTAAGCTTAGTGCTCAAGGAGACTTCCGAACATGCCAATTGCTACAAAGCACACAAGGCAAAAGTAACTTTACATGCAATGAAATATAACATATGCATAATGTAAAAAAAATGAATTTTCACACACATGAAGAGACATGCAATAAGCAAACACCACAACCAGTATTATGCAAAGATGCACAAATGCATACAGGCATGCATCAATCAAGAAAAGTTGGCCAATGATGGCCAACTAGACCAAAGCGATCGGTTGATCGGGTCGGGACAACCGATCGGGCCTGGACGACTGATCAGATCGGTAGATTGAACTAGGGCTACCGATCAAACTCATGTGATAGGTCGATCGAGTCAGGGTTGCCAATCGTACCTATGCGATCAGTCAATCGAGTTAGGTAGGTTGATCAAATTAAAGTGATCGATTGATCAAGCTTGGTTGTTGATTAGATCGAAGTGATTGGTTGATTGGGCCGGGACGACCGATTGAAGCAAGAGCAATTGGTTGATCGAGCCAAGACGACGATAAGACCAAAAAATTTTTGGTCGGTTGAGCCGGGATGACAATCCAACAAAAAAAATCAATGGTCGATCCAGCCAGGATGTCGATTGAACCAATAGTGATTGGTTGATCGTGTTAGGATGATGATCAAACCAAAAGTGATTGATCGATCAAGCCAAGATAACAGTCAAACCAAAATTCAAGAAATAGTTGAATTTGTACAAAATATTTTCCCGAGAGAAAACTCTAGAAATAAAATTTGAAGATTACCAAATAACTGATCCCTGAAAAATCTATGAAAGATATCTTTGCTCAATCGCCTATCCACTCGAATCTAGTATTGATAGAGATTCCTATGAAACAATATTAACTTTATTAAACTGTGTAGAAATTCAACGCAATTTTAATGAACCTAATAAATCTATTACTTACAACAAAGCGACAATAAATCACATATTATATCATAAAGAATGAGGCGGAACCCCTTTTCAAACAATTAGAAGTTGTTAATCCTATAACTCATAAAAAAAGAATAGTTTTTTTAATTAACTGACCTATTGTTCAAGCCATGAATCAAGCTTTTGGAATCCTAAATACAAAGCATAAAGACACTTGGCTCTTTTGTTTTAATGTCTTAAATCCTTAATAAAGAAATATCAAATTCATTTTTCTCTTGGTGGGATAAATTTGGAGAAACGTACAAAATTCTCTCATAAACAATCTCCAATGTTCACCATGCCCGGGTTGAATCCTCACCTCAGCTAAATAAAATAAAAAATGAATTCCTACATGAAGGTACATGTGAATTATTATTCTTTTATCAGACCTGTAACTTGTCTCATGGACAAGATAATATCAACAATAAATGTTTATTTGGAACATTTTTTTATCCAATGGTGGTCAACGATCATCATCATTGATAAATTAGCTCAAATTACTAATATAATTAAATCAAATACTTCAAATATTAAAACACCAAAAGATCACGAATTTAATATAAAGGAAATTCACGATATCCTCGTGAAAATCCTGAACTAATAAAATGCCGATTACAAGAATTACATGAAAAACAAATGAATGAATTATTTGAACCAGAGGAAAAAAATTAAGAATAATTGGTACCCTTCTCACACCAAAGTGACAGACTACTAACATAGACACACAAAAAAACATCTAAATTTTTAGGCTTGCTTTTATAACTTTATTTATATTTAAAAGTTATATTTTAAATTTAAAAGTTAATAGCAGTGATATTTTTAATGCCATATAAAAAGTGTTATAAATATAAAAATTAATCTTTAGATGTTAGTATCAAAAGCTCTAATTTTCTAGGAATTTTGCCTTGTTTTAATTAAAGAATTATAATGATTAAAAAAAATAGAAAATTACAAATTCAAGTTTATTGTGTTCACTGTGGTCAGACGACCAAATGAAAAATGAAATGTGGGATTTAAGAGAGATATGCATTATTAAGTATTTTTCTATTTAAAAATTAATAAAAAGTGAAATAAATAAATATGACTCAAAAAATCACAAAATATATCAAATTGAAGAAAACAATCTTAGGATGCTACATAAAAATTTTAAAGTTTGAAATCTTATTTTTAATAAAAAAAATATAGTTTTTTTTAAGGAAAATTATCATTTTTTTTAAATAATTAAAAAAATAGAATAAAAATCAAAAAATTATAAAATCAAGTTTGAGGTGTTCTTTGAGATTAGAGGCACCCAGAAAAAAATGAAACTAAGGTTAAAAAAAAATTCATTTTTATCTTTTTTAATTAAAAACAATTAAAAAATATTAAAAAATACAAATATGCCTCGAAATATCATAGACTACTCCTTGAATAAGGAAATTAACCTAAAAATGCTTTTATAAATTTTTAAAGTTATAAAAATGTATTTTAGCTAGTTAAAAGTATTTTTCTATATTTTTGAATAAAATATTTATAGAAAATTAAAATAAAACTCAACAAAATATCAAATAATTTTTTTTTAGTTCTCTAAACTGAGAGAGACTAATGAAAAGTATAAAAGTTAATTTTCAAAGGAAAATAATTAATTTCTATTTTATTATTCATTAAAATTAATTAAAAATCTTGATAATTTAAAAATTCATGAAAATCTATTCTAAGTGGTCCTTTGATTCATACGAACACAATAAAATTTTATTAGGGACAGAAAACATGTTTTGCTTATTTAAAATTATCATTGAAGATTCATAATTATGGACCAAAATAATTATAAATAAATAAAAATCAGATAAATATAAATTCTCCTCTAATGTTTCAACTAACCCATGAATGATGGGCCAACAAAGTTCCATGGTCACTTGGAATAAACTAAATGAGTTATGGGGTAGGAAACCTTAGGGGTAATATTGTAATTTTGCATTTTTGTACTAAAACTAAAATTTAGGTTAAACAAAAGGGTAAAAGAGTAATATTTATGATAATTAATCCTCTGATATGATTGAAACACAATGTAGCAGGGTAGAAACCAATTCCCATCATTTTCTACTAAAGGTCATAATTGTAACTTTTCAAATTGATGAATATCAGAAGATAGTTAAGTTTGCATGATTCAAGTGTGAGAAGGCACAAGTTAGGAATTTAATAATTAATTGATTGAAGCCTCAAACCAATTGTTAAGAATAATTCAATATTTCACTAAGAATCAAACACACTTGATGAAACTTTTTCAAAATTTCAAATGCATCATCATTAAAGGATCTAAGAGCTTGGTAGTGAGCTAAGATTGATCTCAAAACATTTAAAGGGATTAGAAAAGAAATAACATAACTTATCATAAGTATTCTTAAAACACTACAAGCTTAATTTCAATGGACAAGAAAGAATAAGATTTCTTTAAGCGATTAAGCATACCCCTAGGGGTGACCACCCACATATACCTCAAACATCACACTAAAGAAGTGACTACTTGCCCTATACATGGGTTAATTGAAACATGAAAATTGAACGCAACTCAAAACGTTCAAGTGAAACTTTAACTAACTAGGGTTAATCAATTCAACAATATGGTAAGACCAAGTGAACTTGAAATGGTCGAAGAGATTATAAAGTTGTTTAGTGTCACTTCTCGAGTACCTTTACAAGATTTTGGATATTTTAGAAAACATTTGGGCTTATCTAAATTTGTTGAAGATCCTCAAAACTTTAGGGACCCAACAAGATATGATTTGGGACCCTTTTAAATTATATTACTAATAAAAACCCTGTCATTACTTACCTGTCACTACTTATCGTACAGTAAAACCCAATGCTCAAGGGTATAAGTCATAGATATGGTATTAAACCCCTTGTAGGCACCGAGAAATATTTTAATGCCACATATGGATCACTAGGCTTGTGTAAGTCAAAGGTCTGGGTGGCGAGGGTGATGATTATAATTCTTATGTGTTCTAAGAGCGAGATATTTGAATAGTATGTCCTACCTCAACGACCTTCAAAGAGGGGATAGAACCAATGATATTATTCCTAAACTTTTGGTAAGAAGTTGCCCCTAGTTTTCTTAGGTTGTCGGAAGTTCTAGTTTGATTGAGGTGACTAACTTGTGGACTATCCAATTTTTTGTCAAAACATATATATATATATATATATATATATATAACAAAAAAATCTTTTCTTGTGACAACACTACTTTTGACTGGTAAATAAGTTCTACAGGCATGAAAAATTAAAGAAATTTTAGATGTTACCCTATAAAGGTCCACTTTTTAATCATTTTGATTGAGGTCAGGAATTGCGCTTCTTAGATTGCTTGGTTGGTAGCTCTTATCCAAGGTTGGGATTATAAACATACAATCCAGCTGTGAGTCCCCACATTTACCAAATTCTTACACTCTACCCCGATTTTCTATATGTGTCAACGAGTTTTGTTTTACTAGATTCACGTTTTCTTATGATATACTTAAGTTTTTTTTTTT
>NW_018165369.1:115921-116133 GCF_001263595.1 Phalaenopsis equestris
TTACAGTAGGCTTGCTACTTTCCCGAACTCTGAAGCAGACTTCACAGGGCCAGGTATTTCCGATCATACCCCGGAGATAGTTACCTTCAGGCAGAAGTCGGGCGCAGGTCAGAAGCCTTTCAAATTCTAGAATTTATGGACCCCCCACGAGGAGTTTGCCCCTTTGGTTGAGCAAGTTTGGAGTGGAGGGTACTCCTATGTTCAGGCTGTGC
>NW_018165369.1:116233-153039 GCF_001263595.1 Phalaenopsis equestris
TATAAATATAAAAATTAATCTTTAGATGATAGATATGGGGATACACATGAATAATGTGGCTCGTGCAAATACTCATATTTAAAAAAAGAATTTTCACACACATGAAGAGACATGCAATAAGAAAGCACCACTACCAGTATTATGCAAAGATGCACAAATGTATACATGCATGCATCAATCAAGCAAAGTTGGCCAACTAGACCAAAGCGATCGGTTGATCGGGTCGGGACAATCGATCGGGCCTGGACGACTGATCGGACCTAAGGATTGGTAGATTGAACTAGGGCTACCAATAGAACTCATGTGATAGGTCGATCGAGTTAGGGTTGCCAATCATACCTATGTGATCAGTCAATCGAGTTAGGTAGGTTGATCAAATTAAGTGATCGATTGATCAAGCTTGGCGGTCGATTAGATCGAAGTGATTGGTTGATTGGGTCAGAACGATCGATCAAAGCAAGAGTGATTGGTTGATCAAGCCAAAACGACGATCAAACCAAAAAATGTTTGGTCGATTGAGTCGGGATGACAATCCAACTAAAAATTAATGGTCGATCCAGCCAGGATGTCGATTGAACCAAAAGTGATTGGTTGATCGTGTTAGGATGATGGTTAAACCAATAGTGATTGATTGATCAAGCCAAGATAGCAATCAAACCAAAATTCAAGAAATAGTCAAATTTGTACAAAACATTTTACTAAGAGAAAACTCTCGAAATAAAATTTGAAGATTACCAAATAATTGATCTCTGGAAAATCCATAAAAGATATCTTTGCTCAATCGCCTATCCACACGACTCTGGTATTGAAAGAGATTCCTATGAAACAATATTAACTTTATTAAACTGTGTAGAAATTCAACGCAATTTTAATGAACCTAATAAATCTATTGCTTACAACAAAGCGACAATAAATCACATATTATATCATAAAGAATGAGGCTTAACCCCTTTTCAAACAATTAGAAGTTGTTAATCGTATAACTCATAAAAAAAGAATAGTTTTGTTTAATTTACGGGCCTATTGTTCAAGCCATGAATCAAGCTTTTGGAATCCTAAATCCAAAGCATAAAGACACTTGGTATTCCTTAATAAAGAAATACCAAATTCATTTTTCTCTTGGTGGGATAAATTTGGAGAAACAAACAAAATTCTCTCATAGACAATCTCTAATATTTACCATGCCCGGGTTGAATCCCAGCTTAGCTAAATAAAATAAAAAAATGAATTCCTAGAAGAAGGTACGTGTGAATTATTATTCTTTTATCAGACACAAATTCCTTGGATATTTACCTGTAACCTGTCTCATGGACAATATAATATCAACAATAAATGTTTATTTGGAACATTTTTTATCAAATGATGGTCAACGATCATCATCAATGATAAATTAGTTCAAAGTACTAATATAATTAAATCAAATACTTCAAATATTAAAACAACAAAAGATAAAAAATTTAATATAAAAGAAATTCACGATAAAATTAAAAGAAAATAACCTCGTAAAAATCCTGAACTAATAAAATGTCGATTACAAGAATTATATGAAAAACAAATGAAAGAAATATTTGAATTAGAGAGGAAGAAAATTGAGAACAATTTGTGTCCCACCTCATACCGAAGTGACAGACTGCTAACATAGATTGATAAAAGATCATCTGAATTTTTAGGTTTGCATCTATAACTTTATCTATGTTTAAAAGTTTTATTTTAAATTTAAAAGTTAATAGCAGTGATATTTTTAATGCCATATAAAAAGTGTTATAAATATAAAAATTAATCTTTAGATGATAGATATGGGGATACACATGAATAATGTGGCTCGTGCAAATACTCATATTTTTAAAATCAAAATAATAAAATCATAAAATGAACTGCAGCCCTCTCTATCCCTGAAGAAAACCCGACGAACGGGGAAGCATGGCCGCCGACCGAGACCGAGAGAATGAAGCTAAACTACAGCTCTTCCTTCAATGGCTGCAGGTTTTACTGCCTGTCTCACTCACTTTCTTTCTTCCTCTCCATCTCTCCACATCTTAAGTCCTAGACTCTAATGGAAACCCAGGTTAATGGTGTCGAACTCCGGTGTTGCACCATCAAGAGCTGCGGCCCTGAAAAAGGATTCGGAGTCTTCACCTCCTGCTCCCCCTCCGAAGATGGTAGCGCTTCAGTACTCCGCATCCCAACATTTACCATGCTTCGCATCCGATTTCTCATTACATTCCCCGATTTCGTAGGAGTTGCCATGGTTGTTCCTCTCGATCTCTCCATCACTCCTATGCGCGTCCTCCAAGATCCTTCCGTCGGCCCTAGATGCAGGGCGATGCTTGAGGAGGGCGACGTGGATGACCGGTTCCTTATGATTCTCTTCCTTACGGTCGAGCGCTTACGGCCGAACTCTCTGTGGAAGCCGTACACACCCTTTCGCACCTTTCAATACAATTATCCTTTACAGTTATCGTTTTAAGTCCTTTTTGAAGCTTTAATTTGATCCGCGTTGATGAAGCGAAAATAATATTTATTTTAATCGGGTCTCTTAAGAATTCAGTTATTCAGACTGTTTCTTACTTGTTCTGAAACTTGCTTTTAAACTTGTTTGTTCGAGTTTGTTAATGTAGAGGGACATTTGCATACATACCACCCAATTTTTGTGTATTTACATATGTAAAGCCTAAATTGTGGGATTTGTGCTAGGTATTTTGATATGCTTCCGACTACTTTCGGGAGTCCACTCTGGTTTACAGAGGATGAACTTGCCGAATTAAAGGGGACGACATTACACAAAGCAAGTGTTTTGCAGGTAAATAAGATGTATTAGATACATTTCAATGGTTGTAATTCGCCAACAATAAATTTAGAGTCAAATATAATCTTATAGAATGTGGAAATACAGTTATAATATGATTATAAATCTATTTTACAGTTATAATATGGTTCAAAGTACATGCAATAGACAAATCAGGTTGATGGTATGCTTAGGGGTATTTGCTTTCCTTTGTCGAAATAAAAAATTCAAATTTGGGTCAAACTATATACAAGTTTTTATATGTGGTGTAAACTTATATTGTAATTTTCTGGATGAATTAGCATGAAACCTTACATTTTTTTCCATGCACAAGTTTTATTTGTGGTGGATACTCAAGTATTTTTGGTGACTTGTTGATATACAGCTGAATCCAGTCAGAGTGAATATTTACATAATTTTGGCGAAATGAGTCAGCCTGATTGTTTTTATTAAATGAATAAAAAAATTCATTGATCAAGACTAAACTAATGAAGTAATTTTTAACTATGTTGAATTCAATATTTACTTGGGGATGTAGGAAACTATAGTGGTTGTACAACTCAATAATAATAAACAATAGTAATATGTTTGTGTTTATGAATTTTTATGCTTATTAAATTTCATCTTCATGAATATTTCTCATATTTATGTTTTTTTTCCTCAAGTAATAATTTATTGTCCAAATTAAGAACTTATGATATGTAAATTTGAGTATATATGTTTGATTTTGTCCATCTCATTGTAGATCCATATTAGCAAACTTTAGATCTTAAGACATCATGTATCAAATTGTATGGCAAGGCTTGTTGGAAGACCATGGATAAATTTACTAATTGTCATCATCATTTTTCACTCTCTTTTTTCATATTTATTTTGCATTGGATCTAAGAATCCTCAACTTTTTTTTTTTAATTTCTTCAAGTGTCATATGAGGTGTGCACCGTATTTTGTATAACTTTATTTTTCAACTTCTAACAAAATTTTAGTTTTAGTGTATACATTTTGAATCATTATATCTTCAAATTAATTATATTTATGTTGTTATTGCATCACTTTTCTTCATTTGTTTGTGCTCAAACCGCCTAAATCTAAGTTTGACCTTTTTTAGTTATCATATCACATGAAAATTTAAGCCTTACTGACATCTTAAACTTCAATGTTCGTTAAAACTGAAAAGAGTATGCCATAATTCATGCTTGTTTTGACTTGCAATTCAGTCACTCCTTTTTCTATCAGGATCTTATGTGAAATTGAGAGCAAACATTGTTAAAGCTGCACCAATGATGGTCTGAATTTATTTATATTAAATTTTGGCTTTTTTAGTGACTACTTTGACACTATCTTTCTGATTTAGAGGAAGAATCTTCAAGCTCTGTATGATGATAAAGTAAAAGTCTTGGTGGATGAGCTTTTATGTGGTGATGAGAGGTTTGAGAAGTGCTCTGTTTCTTCTCCTAAATTGTTTCCCTTTTTTATGGTTTAATATTGTATTTTTTATCTTCTACAGTGTCTATTTTAACTTCACTATCTTTTTATTTTAGTTCCATGTTTTTCTTCTTCTTTATGATCTTCACAGTGTCTATTTCCATGTTATATGCATGTTGTGTTAAGGTACCACTAAGTACTTCTTGAAGACTGGGAGCTCGAGTAATGTTGGAATTATGAAGTTGACACTTTAGAAAACAATGTCTATTACTGTAGCCCGCAGGATTTTATTTAATAAATCATATTCCAAAAGTAAATGTTGATGTATATGATTGTACCTAATCGTCCTATTCTAGTCAGTCTTCTTATACATATCGTGAATTGGGTTTTGATCAATCAGGGTTATAAAGTTTCATCTATTTTTATTTTATTATCTTATTTACAGATCATTTATAAGCTTTTTGACCTGACTGTCCCATCCGTAAAATGTCATGTTAACATGATGTAAAATCACGTAATTTGGTAGTTTATTGAACTATATGTTTACAAACTTGTGTAAGTCTAGGAGTGCAGGCTCCTGTATCTCTTCCACTAGTCTAAAAGCATGATCCTTGATTTGAGTAGGTCTATAAGGATTTTTATTATGTTCATACCATTATGCAAATGAGTTCGAACATGATGGACAATCATCTAAAATCAGACATCTTGCTGACGCTAATTTTGTAGTCGTGTTTGAGATTATTGCTAAGCCTGAATTTGAGATTTTGACCAAGCTTATTGCTCAGAGCAAAATCTCTTATGCTATTTTTGTTATAAGATCAAGTAACTTATGTAATTTTATATTTTTGCAGGACTCTTCTTCAATTGTACATATTGTTTCATAGGCTAAAAAATTATTGCTTGGTTAATCTCTAAAAATATAGGTGGTCTGTATTACCATAGAAACAACTGATGCGGCCATGAGATTTTATTTAATTATATTGGTCAAACAAGATGATTAATTTATGTTAATGTTCAAAATCAAATCCTCTAGTTCTACTCCCCATATTGAGACAACACATATTGGTGATATATGAGATTTTCATGAAATTGTTCCATCACTTGCTACCGCAATTTATCCCAAACTTCTAGAAAATGGCTTTTGCATGCCTCTTTAGGAGAAGGGTCGAGTTGATGCATTACAAGACATTCATAACAGATAAATCTATTCTATTTGTTGAGTATTTAGTTATTTGGATTGTTTTAGGAATTATTTCATTTTTATTATGTTTTATTTTTTGGATAACATTTATTTTAAATTAGTCGATTGGATTTGGAAGGCATATCTAGTTTTAAGCATTAAATGTGATTTGATTTTTAAACTGTACCCTTTTTTTATATAAATAGGGGTTTATTGCTTCTGATTGAAAAGTTAACTCAAGGCTGATTTATAATAGAAAGATTCACTAATTTTTATTATCTCCCAAATTATTCCCTTATCGTACATTCTTGCTGGTCAAGTGAATATCACATGTACCATTGTAGGTAGTTTTGCTACCCAGAATGAGGAAGAGAAGGATTATAATGCTTCAAGTTTTTCTATGTAATACCACCCACCCATTTTTGGAGATTTTTTTTTTTTCAAATTCATTTTACGTTTTTTCAAATTCATTTTACTTTATGTTTTTCAATTGGTTCTGTATTAGCCAAGCTACTTTCTGAAATTTTGAAAGAAAAAAAGTTAAAGCCGCTCTTATTGTTACCATGATTCAACTGCTTTTGTGTACCTTGTTGATTATGTGATGTTATTTTTGTACATATGATTATGCTTTATCACACTTATGTTTGTATTCTGTGTAGTGCTACCAAAAAAATGTTTGCAACATTTTCCTAGTTAAAGTTTATGTTGTAGTTTGATCTATACTGTTAGATGAATGTGATTCTTAAGACTTTTTCATGTCAGAGTTATTTATTTAATTTTTAACATCTTTTTAACATTAAATTTTTATTTTTTTTTTCCGGAGCTGAAAATTGATTTCTTGGTGCCATGACCAGTTTAAGGGAGGTGCAGTTTGAGGATTTCCTTTGGTATGTATCTTTTGAAGTCATATAAGTTGTGCCTAGCGATTTTGATTCATTATATTCTGTACCATACGCAATTTTTTAAACTAGTTGATCTCTTTTCATTTTATTTTCGAGAAGATAGTTTTTTAATTGCAAACGGGGAAGCTGAATCCAAATTTATATATCTTTTGGAAAAAAGAATGATAAAATAATGGATTTAGCTTTTTTTGTTTTTGTTTTTTTTTTGTATGAATCGCATACCTTGGGCAGTTTTATTTAATGAACTGTTGATTTCATCAATCAATCCAAGCGAAGTTAGCTAATGGTGAGGTAATATTTTATCACGTGTGTGATTAATATGCCTATAGCTTTCAATGCACAATTGTTAGTTTACTATTCTTTATCAATGTTTATGGATCATATGATGTATAAATATTGTATATATATGATGTATAAATATTGTATATACGTTTACTTCTGGTAGGCCTTTTTTGTGTTATTTGAGCTATTTGAACTTACTAATATATAAATTTAAATTTTTTGTAGGCTGGTATTTTTCGGAAATCATTATTTTATTTTAGATGATTTTCTGTTTACATCCAAATCCTTTGAGATTGTTTATGTGATATTGTTAACATCCAAGCTCTTCTTATATCTAGCCGAATAGTTCTCGCACAGTTTATTTATATATTGTATGTACATTGTAGTGGGATCTTATCATTTTGCATCCAATTTTGAGAATAATTTATTAGTATTTTGGGAACAAAAGAGTGCCATTGTTTTAGTTTTAACTTGACAATTTCATTTCTTTTTTTAACGAAATTCATATGCAGAAAGTTTTTTTTTAAAGGATAAGTTGCATTTATATTCCTTTTATATTCCTAAATTTGTGACTTAATGCAACCGAGTTCATAGTATTATAAGATTAGCTTGGTGGTCCTACCATCTTTGGGGTGTTTATGTTCTTAGGAACGACTACTGTTATAAACACTGTTAATAATGCATGTAGAACTACCATATCCATCTATTCAATTTCATCGTCATCCTTATATTTAGGGCCTATTGCATATTAAGTGTACAAATTTTTGAAATTCATGTAGGTCCTTGTGAACATGAGATTTTTCTGAAAAATCTACCATGCATTTGAAGTTCAAAAATGAGAGTTGTCAAGCTAAGCTATTTTTTATTTTGAAGCAAAGAATCACTAAAAGGGAAACAAAATTAGTATATAATACACTCGATTTTAACTGATTTTGTCAATGAACATATGCCTTATATGGTGGATAGAGGAAATATTTCTACAATGAAGTAAAGAAGGGTTACAATTTGCAGTAAACAATCTCTAAAGATCCCAAAATCCCTAATGATGCCAAATGTTATAAAATATGCTTATGGTCACAAGAAGATACTAAATAGGACCGAACTCTACGTATTTGTAGCTATCACTTGACAATGTAACTTTTCAAGATAGCTTGATGGGTGGGTGTCTTGTGGTGGCAAACTTTGCAATTTGTAAGAATGAGGCAACAAGTTGAGTCGAGTATGTCATGGATTGGACTTGGCTTGGTCGAATCATAAGTTCATGTTTAGTTCAAGTTTGAGCCGAGCTTTCACATATATGTTCATATTTGACTTGATTAAATATTTTAATCATTATACTTGATTTGTACTTGGTTTGTAAGTTAATAATTTGGATGAGTACTTGATTTTTCATATAAAGTTAAAAATTCAATTTTCGCTTAATTTTTTATATAAAGCTAGGAAATAAGCTAAAAATTTGAATGATACTTGACTTTTTTATATAAAGTTATTAATAAATAATTTTAAAAATCTAAATAAGTAAAAAAAATGAATAAATTTTAAATTACCATCTGACTAATTTATACCATGTAAATAAAATAATATATAAGTCGTAAGTAAGCTTTTTTTACAATCAACTAACATATATTAGTACTAATTAAGATAAATAAATAAAACTAATTCATTGGAATAAAAAAATAAGAAAAAATTGCATTAAATTTATATGCATATTGATATTAAATTATAAAATATTGCTATTAAATTTATAATTAAATAAGTTATTGTTTATTAGAAGCAATTCCAATGTATTTTGTTGCCTTTCATGTTATTTCTTTATATATGTATTTTCTAGTTTATGTCTTTCCTTTTTATCGTTTGGGTGATATTAGGAATGATTTGGGTATTATATCTTTCTTTTTTTATATCCCTTGTATAATGTATTTATACCCATTTTGCTACTTAATTCTCGAAATCTACATGGTATCAGAGCCAAGGACATCAGCATAAGTGTCGTCGGTACATCTCCCTAGCAGCCGCCGGCTCTCCCTGCAAGATATCCTGCAATTTATTTTTGTCTTCGCCAATTTCCTGCAGGGTTTCCCTTTGTCTTGTAGTTGTTTCCTGTAGGTTTTCCGCTGCTCTTCCTAGTCACAGGAAGCAACAATTTTTTTGCTATTCTTCCCCGCAAAACTTCTCAATCGATTTGCCTGAAATCCAATGCTACATCCTGCTGGTCATCCACAAAATACAGCCTTGGTTTCTGCAGTTTTGTTATGGCAGAAACCTTTGTTTCCATGAAGGTTCAACTGATTTCCTACATCTCCGACCTGATCGACAACGGCGCCGCCTGTAGCTTGGTCCTTCCTTGCAAAATTTCCCATCGCTTGCCCTTCCTCCTGCAGTCGGAATCCTTCTATGTGTCGGCATCCCAACCTTATCTTTGGCTTAGTCAGAATCATGGAAGACTCCTATACCACCGAGCCTCTTCTAATAGTGTACTTGAGTCCACTGGAGGATTGACCTCGATCTTAGAAGCCACAACGGTACAACCGACTTCCACTCAGAACATCCCAAAGTCACTAGACTCCATTAAGAGCCATA
The DNA here is from genome assembly GCF_001263595.1 of Phalaenopsis equestris. Taxonomy (NCBI): domain Eukaryota; kingdom Viridiplantae; phylum Streptophyta; class Magnoliopsida; order Asparagales; family Orchidaceae; genus Phalaenopsis; species Phalaenopsis equestris. The sequence goes on from NW_018165369.1 coordinate 125,388, forward strand.
TGAAGCACTTGATCAAACTTCTTAAAGCTAGTCAGTTCTCCTCTGGCCCTTCGACCTCCCATGTTCATCAAGGGAACTTTCCGATGTCACTCACTATTTTTGCTTCCTCTAGTTCGTGGATTATTGATTCAGGTGCCACAGACCATATAAACCGAATGTTCTCAAGCCTTCTCGTCATATTCTCCGCGCTCTAGGAGAGATGCTGTTTAAATTGCTAACGGCTCTGGTAGTTTCGTTGCGGGTAAAGAGTTTGTTGTTTTAACATCAGACCTGATTCTAGAATCTATGGTACATGTACCTTCATAAAAGTGTAACCTATTGTCAATTAGTAAGTTGACGTATGATATTGATGATACTCATTTTTCTCCTAATGTTTGTATCTTTCAGGATCGTCGTTCGAGGAGGATGATTGGAACTGCTAAGCGGGTAGCCGTACTCTACTTTTTTCAAGAGAAAAACAATATTGACGAATGTCCTATTATGCTTTTAAACAGTCGTTTGGGTCATTATAGTTTTCAATATTTAAAACATTATACCCTTTGATGTTTACTAATAGTAATTTATCTAGTTTTAAATGCGAGATTTGCTAGTTAGCTAATCATCACTGAGTACCATATCCATCACTCTTACATTTCTTCCACTCATTTTCCACTAATTCATGTTGACTTGCGGTGGTTCCTCACCTTGATTGATTATCACATTCGAATAACGTGAGTCTTTTTCTTAAAAGATAAATCTTAAGCTGCTGCCACCTGCAAAAATTTTCATTGTTTCATTTTGACCCAATTCAAAGCATCGATTCAAGTCCTTCGGGCTGACAATGACTGTGAATTTTTTAATTCTATATTAGGGGATTTCTTAATAAGTAAGGGTGTCATCCATCGCAGCTCCTGTATGGATACTCCTCAACAAAATGGGTTAGTCGAGCGAAAAAAACAACACCTTCTCGAAGTTACCAATTTCATTATGTTTCAATCTAATGTCCTGAAATAATTTTGGCATGTTGCTGTACTTACCGCCAGATATCTCATAAATTGAGTCTTCACAAAAATTAATAAATTCCGGACCTTGAAAGCAATCTTGAGGTCCTATTTTTCTACCAATCGGTTTTTCTCCCCTTTAAATCTCAAAATATTTGGTGCATGCCATTTGTTCGGAACACTGCCCCAACTCATGGGACACTTGATCCTCTTTCAATCAAGTGTATCTTCCTCATATATTCTGCCACTCAAAGGGGATATAAGTGCCCCGATTCCATCATAAATAAATTCTATGTGAGTGTCGATGTTTCCTTTTTTTGAAAATGTTTTCTACTTCCACAACACTGCCTCAAGTGAGTGGGAGCTAGATTTTTTGGACAACTCCTTTCCCAACTTCGTTGGATATGCCACCTTCTCTAGTCATTGTTCCCGTTGAATCATCTGTCCCATTGGATCTACCATCGATCTACCATTTACTCGACCAACATCTCCTCCACCCACTCTTCGTGTTTATACTCGGCACATCAAACCCTCAGTTGAGACTTGTCCCACCACTCCTCTTAAGCACACTGTCTCTTTGCAGTACTTCGAATCCACCCCGGTCGACGACTTCCTAAGCACTTCACTTGTGGAGATTACTCCTGCTTTGGTTGAGGAGGTAAGTTCTACCATTGAGGTACACAATCAGACCCGGTCTCTTTATTCCATAGCAAAATATGTCTTATTCCGCAGCTTATTGCTGACCTACAAAACATTTGCCATTTCCTTGATGGATCAACTTCAATTTACTATTGAGGTAGCATTGGTAGACCCTTCGTGTAAGGCTACAGTAGTGGATGAGATGAACGCCCTTCGACAAAATCATACGTGAGACGTTGATTTTCCTTGGGAAAACAAAGCAGTTGGTTGTCGGCGGATCTTCAACATCAAATTTAACTCAGATGGAATCTATGAACACAATAAAGCACGGTTGGTCGCCAAAGGCTACTCACAAACCTATGGAGTTGACTAATGAGGAAACATTTGCTCTAATTGCTAAACTAAACAATATTCGGGTTCTGTTATCCCTTGTTGTGGATTGGCCCTAACTCCAACTGTATGTCAAGAATGTCTTCCTTAACGACGTTCTCACAAAGGAGGTATATATATATCTACCTCCAGACTTTGACTCTACTGCTTCCCAGAGACAACTGTTTATACTGTGGAAGTCCTTCTACTGACTGAAGCAATCTCTTCGGGCTTGATTCAGCAAGTTCACGTAGTTGGTAGTGGGCCATAGGTTCTCTCAGACCCAATCAGTCCATACTCAATTCTTTTGACATTCCTTTAGTGGCCAAATTGCCATCCCTATCGTCTATGTTGAATATATTGTGTTCAAAGATAATGATCTATCGGCTTTGAAATCTCTTAAAAGCATCCTCGCCGCATCATTTGAAATGTAGGACTTGGGGTCTCTCCGATACTTCTAAGGCATGAAAGTTTTCCGGTCCTCTCAGGGCATTTGCCTTTCCCAACTCAAATATATGATGGACCTAATGACAGAGACCAACATTCTATTTTGCAAACCAGTGGCTGTTCCAATGGTCCTCAATGAGAAATTGGCTGATGTTCCCAATGTTGCTTCTGTGAACAAGACACACTACTAGTTAGGGAAACTCATCTATCTTTCTCATATGCGTCTTGATATTTGTCACGGGTAGGTATTGTAAGTCAGTTCATGCATGAACCCTGTGAGCACCATCTCACAGCTATTCACCTGATTCTCCACTACTTAAAAGACATACCAGGCTCAAGTTTGTTATTCTTGCGCCACATCTCTCGTTCTATTGTAGTTTATACTGATGCTGATTGGGCTGGGTCCGTCCATGATCGGTGATCTACCTTGTGGTATTGTTCATTTGTGTGGGAAAACCTTGTCGCTCAGAAAAACAAAAAACAGTTTTTGGTTTTTTGAATCAACGCAGAAGCTGAGTTTCATTCTATGTCCTTGGTAATCTGTGAAGCGCTCTGGTTACACATCTTGCTCAGCGAATTACGTATGCCGGTCTCTGCTCCCCTACAACAGTTCTGTGATAATAAAGCCGCAATTAACATTGCTCATAATCCGTTCTAGCATGATCACACCAGCATGTAGTGATTGACTGCACTTCATTTAGAAAAAGCTTGATTCCGGGGAGATTTGTGCTCCATTTGTCCTATCAAGTAGTCAACTCGCATATATTTTCACAAAGAATCTTCCTCGGCCGTTGTTTGACGACTTTAAATCCAAGTTGAACGTGATTGACATCCATGCTTCAATTTGATGCGGAGTGTTAGAAGTTATTTATGTTCATTTTGTTGCCTTTTCTATTGTTTCTATATATGTATTTTCTAGTTTATGCCTTTTCTTTTTTCTTTTGGGTGTTATTAGGAATGATTTGGGTACTATATCTTTTCTTTTCTATACCCCTTGTATCATGTATTTATACATTTTTTGCTGCTAAAAAATATTATCCTTCTCAATTCTCAAAATTTACTTTGTTAATTAAATTTATTTAAATAATATATCAAATAAGTCAGAGCATTTAACATTTTGGTTGTTGAACAAAAAACAAGCTTGTTGGTGAACATTGATAAGCAACTTAAGCTATATTCACATTTGGTTCATTAAACCTTTGAGTTTTAAAGAAATGTTTAAAATTATTTATTTACTAATTTGAACTATCATGATCTATTAATTGAGTCAACTTCGAGTTGTTCATGAAGTGTATTGGTTCAATCACAACTCTGGATGAAGCTAAGATGGAGTGAGATGCGGTAGCACAAGAAAATGCTATTAGGAGGTCTTCGAGTTGTGTTAGTGGTTGTGAAGTGTTGACCACACTTAATGGCATGTTGTAGGAGATCGTAGTAGATATGGGAAGATGATGTTCCTGGGTTGATTGACCTCTTAGCCATGTAGCCTCAGTGTGTCAAATTTCTAATTAGGAGTGGGTGGAGAGCGTGGAGGTAATATTGGCGGCTATTGAACAGATGGAGTACTTGAGTAGCTCAACATTAAAATATCTTGTCCTCACCAACATGTGCTTGACTCACCTGAACAAGGTGAGCTATTGAATGGGCAGGAACCTCAGCAATTCCCAGGAAAGAATAGGTGGCATTTGCCGACAATAAGTGTGCACAATCTGTAGGGTTTTGTAGGGCAATATTAGAATGCTAAGAGCGACTCTTTAAATTTTGTTTGACAACAAGCCTGACCAAGCATTGAAGAGCCATGGTCTAGCTAGACTATGACAATAAACTAGCGCTTTATTCTTTGTGTAAATAGAATATGTTGAATGTAATTGAAATGAATTTATCAGAATTTTACTGTTCATGTACTTTCTTACATTTGAGATATGTGGGAAGTTGTGCTAGGTCTTGTTTATGAGGTTACATGACTGCTTAAGATGGTTAAAGCTTGAATTAATACTGATCAACTTTGTTATTGGGAGATTTTCAAATCATAAGAAAAAGTGAATACTATATATACGAATCATAAACATTGAACTAGTAAAAATAAAGGAACATGGGCTAAGTTTGCTAGCAACTCTTTGTTTAGGGACCCGCCCATTAGAATTTGGTTACTGGCAAGCTAGAATGACAAATATAGGATGAGAAATGCATTGATTACAGGTGGAATAAGGGTTGTCTAACTTAGCTAGAAGAAAGAGATAGAAGGGCGAAGTGATGTATCCGTAGGAAAATATTGATAATTGATGCAAAGCTGGAATGTTGCTGTTCAATGATTACTATAGAGAGAGCTGTTGTCCACGATTGCTGTAGATGAAAAGCTGTTGATCATGGATAGCTAGAGTGCCTTAGATAAAAAGCTGCTTTCCATGAATTATCACGCTGTAGATAGAAATTTGTGGGTCATAGATTCATGACTATTTCGATGCCCTCATGCTGTGTTTTATGTATCGATCATGCTTAACTTTTTGATTAGTTTGTGAAAGTTTATTCTGGGTAAAGTCTTATTGAGGATATCCGTAGTTTTGAGAGTTGGTTGGAATATAAATTTTTAGTCTTTTTTGACTTATGATTTTTAATTTTTTTTTTATATGAAATGTTTGTCTATCTTAACGTGTTTAGTCCTGTCATGATGGAAGATTGGATAGGATTTTTGCAACATTTATGGAAACTTGGTTATTACAATACACTTTAGGAATTTTTTTACTGAATTTAGTTCTTTGAATAATCTTTTTAACCACATTTCCTGCTAAAAAATTTACATTTCTTGCTAAAAAAATTGATTAATGGTGAATTTAACAGTAGCCGTGAATAAAAACCTACATTGTCCTTGGCATAAAAAATGAGGAACTATATGAATACTGGCTTTTTAAAATGTTTATGCAGTTGCTATTAAGCTGTAAATAGAAGGGTGTTTGTGCAATTTTTCCTTATGGAGAAGTTAACTATGGTTGATCTTAAAACATATTGAAGAACATATCTCAGGTCTAGAATTTAAAAATTAAAACTAGTATTCCACCGAAGTGCTCCATCATTGTATCCCTTTATATTGTTCTTTCTTTGGTTAGCAGTTTTTGTGGGTTTCTCTTGTTAATATTTGTGGTGATAATTTTTTTTACAAGCTCCAATTTAACAGAACCTTACGCACACTGTAACAGGGCATTTTCTATGTTCTGGACTCGAGCTCTGAATATTCCATTTCCTCGATCTTATGTATTCCCTGAACCAGCAGGAGATCAAAGCAACAATCGTGTTTTGCATACTAGCTATTGTGTTGCTCCCGAGACTGATATGGCCGGTGAAGCATCTGCTGATACCAATGGTGAAAGATACAGGGTCGTTACTTTTATTGACATTAATTTTTTTGAAAATTTAGATACGTAGCACACAATTCCTATGTATTCACAAATGCCACACTAAACTTTCATATTTACATACATAGCACATATGTCACACTAAACTTTCATATTTACTTACATAGCACTTTGGTGTTTTAAACTATACATGAAAATGTATATTTCACTTTTACAAAGTGATAATAATGCTATTTTTATGTGATATTAAAGATTTAAGTGCCTTGTGTGTAAATATGAAATTTCAGGTTTGAGATATGTAAATATATAATGACGTGTGCTATGTATGTAAAGGCCTCTTTTATTTTTCCTAGCTTTGTTGTTGCTGTATGCTTAACATGCCTGTGTGTGCATTTGTGCGATTATGTCCATATGTATATATATATATTTAAGTATTTATGCTTGATGTTTGGAGTTATATATCTGTTTATATTTGATTTAAAACCTGCAGATATTTATTGATTTTTTTTTAGTGCCATATGCGTTATTGCTATTCTTTTGACGGGTATTTTTCTCTTACCGTAGGACAGTGGTATTTTGTTTGACAAGGAAAATAGTACTGAAACTTCCACTTCAAAAGCTGGAGAGACTGTATGGGTTGAGGGTCTAGTTCCTGGTATTGACTTCTGCAATCATGGTATACTAACCGATCTAATATTAATACAGAGCCTTCTTAATGTATCGTCGAATTTGAAAGAAACATGCAAAAATGCATTGCACAAATGTTTTTTTCTTAAGTTGTTAGTTAATTTGTTTTAGCTGGCTGGCCTGATAGATACTTGCGTAATTGCTTCGCTGGAGCTTATTATTGGCATATTTGTTGATACTTTACCACATATTGCACTTCAAATCTAAACTACTTAAATACATTTCCAAGATATTTGAAGTACAAATTCATATGTTTTAGTAAAGATATCCAGGAATCACCGAATTTAAGTTCCATCTTTTGTTTTTTACTGCTAAGGTATGATTTTAGCATAACTGCTTTGATTTTTTATTCATGGAAATATAATTGATATACAAGGACAGATCATATGCTATGATAGGTTTTCACTTTACAGATGCTTTCCTCCAGGTTTGAAGCCAGCAGCAACTTGGGAGGTTGATCAGATTGGATCCATGACTGGAATTCCTTATTCAATGTATCTCCAGCTTGGTATATCTGCTGAATATTTTATTATAGTGGTTTGAAGTCTATACCTTTCTCTTTTCATTATGATCGGATGTGTGTGCATTTGCAATGGTACTGTTGAAATTCATTATAATGCGTAATATTTTTATTAATATGATAGGAGTTGAAATTCAGAATAATGTGAAATATTTTTATTGATATAAAAAGGAAGCATAAATAACCCTTATTGAATCCTAAAATAGGAAAGACAATAAAAGACAATAAAATAAAATAAAAGAAAAATAAAGATATAACACTTAATATCTTAACTTAATCAATTCATATTAATTATTTGGAGACAAATGATACAACATGAAATAGAAAAACTTAAAATAGGAAAGGAAATAAATCCAATCCAAGAAAACAAGTCTAAAATAAGAAAGGAAATAAATTTTATATTAGGAAATAAATCCAATCCTCATAACTTCTAACAGGAATAAATTATTTCCTACTATAACTTCTAACACTCCCCCTCAAGTTGAAATATGTTTAAAAACCATGTTCAATTTGGATTTGAACATATCAAACAATGGGCATAGAAGATCCTGCAAAGTAGAAAATGAAGTCTTCATCCCATATTGTGGTTTTCTTTGACTGCACTTCCTGCAGTGTCTGTAGGTAGGTAGAAGACTCCTACATATAGTGCTATAGTGGAATTTGCAGGGAAGTAGAACTTTTACTTTGATTTTGAAAATTGGTTTTCGGAAATATAATTTAAATATTAGAGGTATATAGTTTGAATTTTGAAAGTAGTATGTTTTAATTTTTGAAAAATGAGACCAAATATATCTCATTTATCCAATAGTTTGCATAATCCTGCCCGATGTCGCTAGTATTACACCTTCCTAAAAGATAAGTGCATACATTGGCGATAAACTCAATACTGTAAACTAAGAGATTTGTGACATTAGTTTGGTCTGCGAACCTTTTATATGTGACCGATAAGTTCCCCTATTTAATACAAAGATTAAATAATATTTATTTTACCACAGTTCCAAATTTCCTGTAGAGGCATACCCCTATAGTTAATTACATCCCAAATGACAGGAGTCATTTGAGAAAACTCTCGATAATGATCAGTGGTTCTAGCCTTCAGGAATTCGAGGTTTAGGTTTTTACGATAAGACGTGGAAAATAAATTGGAGTGGCTCAAATAAGAACAATTATTTTCAGGAGTCCAAAGGGAGAAAAAGGTAGGGGATGTCACAGATCCTGAGGAGAATCCTCAGTGACTTCCCAAACTATCCTAATGTGTGACTAAGTTTTAGAGATGATGTTATTTAGATGTTTAATCCTGACAATTTTATTATTTGAGACTTACAATTGTATAATATTTGATTATGCAAATAACCCGCAGAGATAGGAGGGTTTATGTCGTGCCACACGACAATCTCAGAACCTAAGGCGAGTTAGGACTTTGCTGCACAACATGGTTGTACAGGAGCCTAAAGAGGGTGTGAGGGTTTATGTCGCGCTGGGCGAGCTACCTCGAAGTCCTATGAGTTGTTATTTAGATTAGGAAAGTTTAGTTGGTGTAAACTTGTTTTGTTGTTGTAGAATGACGATCACCTCCACTTGTAGTCCTCTCCAAGCTCCTCGTCGCACTGTTCACTAAGTTGCTTCAAACTCCTCGTCGAAGTAGCAGTCCTAAAGTCTAACGTTCGAAAGGTTTTACCAGGTGTGTTTCAAGGTTTTGGTTTTGCTGCCATTATGGGGGGTTAAAGTTGATTAGAGCGACACTGGTTAGGATGCCACGGTTTCCTCGTTCCGGTACCACTATTTTCTTTTGAATTTATTTAGTATAAATGAGTTGTGAAACTCATTTAAACTCGGGAGATCTCATTAGCAACCGTGAGTTACTTTCTCCGAGGGCTACCGTAAATTCAAAAGAACGTGTTATGTTTTTTTTTGAAAATGTTTAATTTTTAAAAATTATTTTGTTTTGAACATGAAATCACAATCAGTGCTTGCATGATATGTTAGAGCAAGAATAAATTGCAGTAACAAAAATTTAAAAAATAACAATAAATAAAATATACCTGTTTACCTGAAGTATCTGGTGTTGCTATCCCTGCTGCGTGTTTAGCTCACAAAACAGAATATAATTTGCAGAGAATTTAAATAAATTATAGAAAAAAGAAAATAGTAAGCAGCAGAACAAGTAGTAACAGTAGCTAGAAACTTAGAACAGGTGATCCTAAGACTTCCTACATCACCAGACAACAACTAGCAAGCTTGTACGGTGATCCTACAATCTCCTAAGGCTCCAAGCAGCAACTAGTAAGCGTGTACGGTGATCCTACGACCTCCTACGACTCTGGACAACACTTAGCGTGTAGGGTGATCCTATGACCTTCTACGGCTCCGGGCAGCAGCTAACTGCGGGCAGCAGCTAACAAGCGTGTACGGTGATCCTACGACCTCCTACGACTCCGGACGACACCTAACAAGCGTGTAGGGTGATCCTATGACCTCCTATGGCTCCGGGCAGCGGCTAGGAACTCCGGACAGCAACTCTATGACTCTCTACGACTCCGGGCAGCAACTAGAAACTCCGGACAACAACTCTATGGCTTCCTACAACTCCGGGCAGCTGCTAGGAGTTTCAAGTAGTGATCCTACAGCTTCCTACGACTCCGGGCAGCGGCTAGGAACTCCGGACAGCAACTCTACGGGTCCCTACGACTCCGGGCAGCGGCTAGGAACACCGAACAACAACTCTACGGATTTCTACGACTCCGGACAGCTGCTAGGAGTTTCAGGTAGTGATCCTACATCTTCCTACGACTCCGGACAGCAGCTAGGAACTCCAGACAGCAACTCTACGGCTTCCTACGACTCCGAACAACGGCTAGGAACTCCAGACAACAACTCTACGTCTTTCTATGGCTTCGGACAGCAACTAGGAGCCTCCTACAATACTCTACAGTGATTGACAACTTCAAACAACACATATGCAGTGACTTTTAAGCTTCCCATAACACTCTATAGTGATTGACAACCTCAAACAACATTTAAATGGAACGCAAAACCCTCCAAAACAGTGATTAAATTGTTCAGGATCGACTAATAAAAGCATCTTGAAGCAGTGATCAAGTTGCCAAATGAATAAAATTGTGCATCAGACTAATACTTACATCTTTCTAATTAAGACATAAATTCGGTTAACACGATTTAATGCAAAAAAAAAAACTATTTGGAGATCTCCAATATGATTGGGAGAGCTACTTATGATTGGGAGAGCTACTAACACTAACATAACAAATGTAAGCAGGTAAATAAATTATGAAGTGTCTACAACATAAGTTTAGCTCAGCCGTCATGGGATCAAATCTTAGGGATGAAAGAATGCAAGAGGAAGCTTTAAACCGAATTGAATCTATATATAAACAGAACTAATTAATTTCTTAAACACTTTCTTTCCAACTTTCAACAGATTCAACAGTTATCTAAAAAAAAAAAGAGTTTAAGCGAGGAGATCAAACCTGTACCGACGAATCTCAAAAATTTCGGGTAGGAGGAGGAGTCATGTCGAGCGAGAGTGCAGGAGAAGACTGGCTTCGACATAAGGATGAGTCTTGTTGAATGAGGGTTTCTGGAGAGGGAGTCACTCGAGCGAGGGAGGTAAGCAGGAGTGAAGCGAGAGGGATCGAGCGGAGGAGCGGGGGATCGGGGAAAGGGGAAGAAGGCGAGCGCTTTTGTTCGCAGAAGAGGAGCACTCTGAACAGAGGAGGAGCGGGTTTTTGGTCGTGAGGGAGAGACGCAGCAGAAGCGGGAGAGTCGAATGCTACTTCTTTTGCGTCCAGAAGAGGGGAGACGAGCAGGTGGGCTTCGGTGCAGAGGAGACGAGCGGGATGGTTTCAAGCTGGACAGGAGGAGGGAGTCGAGGAAGAAAGGAGGCGGGATCTGTGGCTTCGGTGCGAGAGATCGGGAGTCGAGTGGGGGACTCTAGTGCAGAAGGAAGGAGTCAAATGCTGGGAGAGTTTCGGCATGAGGAAGGAGGAGGCAGGGCGAACGAACAAAAAGAAGTATCGGAGAGGAGCAGGTCGGGTCGCAGAGGAGGAGCGGGGGCGAAGGAGGATGCCTAGAGAGGGACGAAGGTTTATGGGCGAGCGACTCGAGGTTTCGGTGCCGAGGGGAGCTTCGATGTCGAGCGAGGAAAAGGCGAGCGACTTCGTCCTGTGGAGGAAGGGGCATGTGGGATTTCAGTGCTGAGAGGCGAGGCAAGCGAAGACAAGGGTTTCAGTCTGTGAAGGAGGGGTGCGGGATCGAGCGTGAGGAAGAGGGAGTCGAATCTAGAGCAGTAAAGCCTGTTCGTGATTTGTATCCGAGAATTCCAAATTGTCGTTATGCAACGATGCGTGTGTTATTGATTACCGGCTTTATTGAAATATGTAACTCTCAATTAAGATGAGATTAAATAGCTCATTTAAAATTTGAAAATTTGAAATTTAAAATTGTCCGGCCCGAATCGAACCCGAGTTGAACCTGGGTTGAGCTCGGGTCTGCGCCCTGCTAAAAAAACTTCAATCAATTTTCGTGTTAATTGTTCGCGTGCGAAATCATAGTGATATAAGTGTTCTTCCTAGCTAAAGTCGACGTCTCGGAATGGTCCGTTTCGTCATCCGGGGCCGTCCGGACAAATTCGCCGACGGTGCGGTAAAAAATGTGTCAAATTGTGGTTTTCGCAAGTGTTTGAGTCACGAAAGGTTTACCTAAGGCTGTCTGATCCTATGGGAACTCATTTTTGGGCCCTCTACATGTTAGTCTTTAGCCCTTGCAACTAAGAGTTGAGTGCTTGGGACTACTCATGCGAGGTCTGCACAAAAATGAGTTAAGAAGTGGCTCGAAGTTCTATAGGAGGTGGGCTCCATTGCTAGTCTGCTAGGATGGTAAATAAGAACTCCTAAGGCTAGATTTTGAGTTCTGGGCGTGAGAAACTAAGGTCTCACTGAAAATGAAGTCAACAACTTGTAGGAAAAACTGACTTCTACTTGACTGTTGTTGTCTTTGATTGCAGTTCCTACAATGTCTGTTGGTAGTCAAAAGTCTCCCACAAATAATATTGCAGGGGAGTTTGCAAGGAAGTAGACAACCCGCAGGAAGAAAAAAATTTTTCCTTGACTACGATTGTCTTTTAGTGTAGTTTCTACAGTGTCTGTAGGTAAGCTGAAGGCTCTTACAAGTAATGCTGCAGTGGAGTTTATAGGGAAGTATACAACCTCTAGAAAAAGCTGCAGGGTATGATCTGCAGAAAAAAAAAAATCTTTGGAGGCATGTCTGCTACAGGGAAAAGCTCTGAAGTAGGGCTGACATTAAAGATTTCGGAGGAGGGCCTAATGCAAGAAAACGCTCTGGAGGAAAGCCTACTGCAGGAAAATGTTCCGGTAGCTAAGTAAAAACAGAGGAAGGTTTGCATTGATTTTTTGGCAACAGGGAAAAAAACCGACGGAGGACATGTAGACCGGCTATTAGGATCCCATTTAAGGACACATTCAATCTCGCCTCTGTAATAACCTCTAGTCATTTTGAAAGCAAGCCAAAGATGAACTCCTCTATAATAAGCTTCCTTTCATTTGCACAATCAATGCGTGTGAAATGATGAAAGACGCCACGGAGGCGGCTGCAACCTCAATTTCCTGTAGGAAGGAATAGCAGTTGAAACTTGCAGGGGGGGGAAATGAAAAAATAGCTCCCTCTGTATCCACTTTTGCCGCGGAGACATGTATGGAAAAATAACTTCTCTTTGGTTGGGAGTGCCACTGGAGAGATAAAGTCCCATTCTTCGAACATCGATGGCGGCTCTTTGATTAGGATCTCCATAAGAGAGAGAAATGACAAATCACACCGAGGAAATTTTGCTGACAGAGAAAGCTGCAGGAGAAAGAACCCCTGGAAACGCAGCTCCCCCCTGACGCTTGTGCAGGGAAGAGAAAAATACTTCAAGGGATAGGGCCGGCGACAGAACAGACTGTAAGAACCAACGCAAGAATTTTGTGGAAGAACTATAGGAAACGACAAGAAGTGGCTGAACTTCAGGGAAAAAGTTGTGTTGTTTTCTGCGAGTAAGAACAACAGAAAAAACTGCTTTATTTCCTGCATGAAAGACCTTTGGGTAAGAACAACGGGAATGTTCTACCGGGAAGAACAATAGGAAAGTCCTGCGGCTGGGAGGGAAAATAGAGAATCCGTCGACACAACTTTTCAGAGAAGGGTCGCCTGTGAGAGGGAGAGCCGGCCTACGGAGGTTCGAGAAAAATCTTTCCGGGAGAGGTCACCATTGAAAGGGTGGCAGTAATCCATGGTTGGTTGCCCATGCGATATACTCTCGACAAGGTTCTCAAGGACGTCACTCTAAATGCGCTCCAGTCTCGCAACAAGAAGGTTTGAGGTTGGAATCCAGGGATCAACTCTTCAGCAGAGGGAGATCCGGCGGTTGGAACTACCTGCCAGAAGGATCGACGACATTAACGTTTAGAAAATCGGTAGGGAAGATGGGAACCAACGGTAGTTTGGGTGAAAAATGACGACAGCTAGGGGAACCATCGACTATAGATCTACACGATAGATATGCAATAGTTCTTTATGAGAAAAAAATTGTTGGGCATCCAACAACAGAAAAATTCCCACGAAATAGATCTCTACAGGAGGAAAATGGCCAGGAAGAAAAAAATGCTGGGAAACTACTGCTTGCTTTTTGGAGGCCTGCAGAGTTGAAGCTCCCAGCTTGGAAGGACTAGCTGACAAGCAAAGCTTGCAGGGTGAGAAGAAGTAAAATTTGCTGTTTCAAATATCTATTTGATTAAATTATGATTGTTTTTAAAAATATGCAAAACATCTAAAAGTTGTTTCTGAGTGTTTTCAAAAACATGTTAATTTATTTTTAAAAATAACACACTAAACAAATATATTTTTAAAAATAGATGAAAAAAAAATAAAAAATAAAGTTGATCCCAAACAAGCCATATTTAATTGGCTTTGGTATTGTGGTGATTAATGAGAATCGCATTACTATTAAGCAGTTAACACGATCTTGTAGATATCAACATTCTAAAAGTTATCATTTCTTACAAATTCAAATTATGTGTATTGATATTGATTAGTTGTCACTGTTTTAGTTTTCAGATTTGTAGTTTGAATTTTAAAACATGTATATTGATATTGATGCCAATAAGATCTTAATGTGTTCTCTGCTGATTTAGTTACCTCATTAGGTTTTGGACTTTTGCAGCAAAGTGTTTCAATTCAACTGTTGAACTTCTTAGTTCAGTTATTTAATTTCGTTTTTCATCATTTTACTCGTTTCTATTTTTTCATCCACAAAGTTGGAAGTTTGTTATTGTCATCATTGATTTGGTAAGATATTATTATTGTTGATTTGGTGAACTGTTAGCCAATGTGTTTGTCACACCTCAACTGACCCCCTTTTTAGGGTTAATTGCGGTGCAACAGCGGCGGATGATTTGATTAGATTAAATTCCCACTGCACTCGCCTTGATTTGCATAATCAGGATCTAGTGGAGGATGAACTGGTCACTAAATTGCCGCCGTTGTACATAATACATTTCGTTTTACAATTCATTCATATTTATATACTTAGAAACATGAAACATTATATCACTAATATACACACGGGGTTGCTAAATCCAAAATAATAAAAATATTTAAAAGTCTGTACTAGCTTCCAAAACTCTATAATATTAAAGTTGGACACTTGACACCTAGCTGCTATCCCTGATGCTCCTCATCTCTTTGTGAAAGTCAGTAACATAGAGTGAGCTATAACAAGCTCAACGAAATAATTAAGATTAAATAAAGATTTTATAAATGAAAAATAAACAATGCACATGATCATATGTAGCTCATGTATATGTCCACAACACATATCGTAATATGTTATAATTGTATAAAATATGTAGAAGAGGAGACATATAATGCATAGAATTATATCAGTTGTATAAAACATGATTTCATTGACATATCATGATAATCATATGAATGCCACTTGTAATTGAATAAAACTCAAATATTTTCATGTCATTGGGTCGTTACTTAGCTCGTAAGCTATAAAATTATTGATAAAGGTTGGATCCCTCTTAACATAGTAGTTATCTATAACCTCCTTAATACTCTATATTCTGTCTCTTATGATCACTACTGTTCCCGGAGTTTTGTGTTTGTAATGACAAAAATTGGGTATCCCATTGTTCCCTATCGTCTGTACTTGCAAATATTCATGTAATAGTCTGCATATAACATCATTTATGATATTTTTTAAATCATAATTCTCGTAGCAACTATTTATCATAGACATTTCATATATCATATGCATGAATCAGAATAAATGAATACCTGTAAGCAATAATTCCATAAACATGTTTATCAGAATTATAACATAGTAATATCATAAGTATCATAAGTGACAAATTAAGTTTGCTTTCATACATCGTATGTAAATATTTATCCACAATATGCATGACATCTTAAATGCAATTGTGTCAGATATAAGCACATGAGCACATATAAAGAGTTATTTTTCTTTAGTTAGCATGAGATTATTTCACTCGAATTAACGGACCAGTCCTACGATGAATTTCCCCAAGCTCGGCTCGAGCTCGCCGACTAGTGCAAACAACCTGAATTTTGTAAACGTCGAGGATTTTCAAGAATTCTCGACTTATATCATGATTTAACCATAATCAAAATTTTCTTACCTCAAATAGGCTTCTCGGCATAATCAACTCTTCTCTGATACTTCCTATTCCTCTTTCTCATTCCTTTCTCTTTAATCCTTCCCTGCGACTCGTGACATAAATCTACTGGAGAGTGCGGCTCTTTCTTTGCCAGTCCCTTGGTTGTTCCTGCAAAGCTACAACAATTAGGAACACGTGGAATGCCTTAATTTGTGAAAAATATCAAAACGGAAATGCAGCGAAGGAAATGAATGCCTGAAATATAATGAAAAGTAAGGTTTATACACGCTGTCTTTCTCTCGGAGCTCCCAGCTGAGAGCTGGAACTCTCGACCTAGCCGCTTGCCCCGCCTTGCTTTAGTCCTGGGTCGCAGGGCCCTTCAGACGAGCAAAGATTGAAGGTGGGAGGGGAGAATTGAAGGGAAGTGCCACATTTAAGTTGGATTCTGATAAATCCCAGCCATTTGATCTTATCCAACAATGACATGCACGATTTAATGCAGGAGAGGAAGTTGGCTAGGAATAGTGCTGATGATACCGGAGTTAACCCAAACAACTATAGACAAGCAAATATTATTACTAATAAGGCCAATAAACAATTACAACTGACACATCTGAAAGGAAAATAACAAACTCAACAATCTAACTCAAAATAGGGTGGATTTCGAGGTGGTGGTGATTGGTGAGGAGTGGAAATTTGATGTATATTGGACGAGTTGGTTGGCAAGTAGAAAACAACAAGACAACAATTTTCTGGGTTCTAGACAACAAGTACACAACAAATATTGACCGGGATGACAGCATTTGGGAGGGGCTGGGACAATGGCTAGGAGGCGGTGATGTGGTTCAAAATGGCTGGAACAACAATCAAGGATGCAGAGGGGTGTTTCTTATGGGCTTGGACAATGTCTAGGTGGCGGTGAAGTGGTTCAAAATGGCTGGAACAACAATCAAGGATGCAGAGGGGTGTTTCTTATGGCCGGAACAGTAGCAAGGCAGCAAGGAAACTGGATATGAGTGGCTGGAAAATCAACTAAGAGAGGTTGTTGGAAAGCAGAAATTGCAGAAAAAAACTCAAAAGAGGATGGAAAGCAGAAACTACAGAAAAAACCCAAAAGAGACTGTTTCGAGTGGCTGCAGCAGGGAAGAGGTGGCCGCAAGCGATTTGGGAGGATGCAGAAGGGTATAGGGGAAGATAATCACCACCTCGAGAGATACAATTGGAGCACCACCATTCCCTCAAATACAACTCTCGAAGGGAGAAATGGGCATCAGCAATTGTCCTAAATAAACTCACACAAAAATTAAATCTAAAACATCTATAATCCAAATAAATAATAAGAGAGGATAACTAGGATTTGCCAAGAAGAATGACTAACTCCTCGAAAAGGAGAAAACCTGGACCGGTTTGGTCTAGGCGAAAGAATGGGTCACACAAAAACGATATGTGCGTGGTGCGATCTGACTTCCGTGATGCGGATCGTGTGGGAGACACTTTGGTCGCGGGGCTTCCTGCATCACACATCAATTATCATTCGCTGAATTCCATGAACTCTCACGTTAAGGCTTCAATTGCGGGTTTTGCGTGTCCCGCTCCGCGTCAGCCGGGGATTTGGGATTAATTAAGGGTTTATTTAAGTTTAATTATATTTTTATATCATAATTTTTTATCTTCTCATATGTTTAAAATTCATACATGGTGCTATGTATCCAATTGATCGATTCAAGATGTAGACTTTTATAAAATTTCATTGGCCAAATTCGGGGAATGCTAAATTTGGGATATACTTTACAATTATCAAATATTTTTCTGTTTTCTCAAAATTGGGTGTACACTGTAAATTGGGTGTTACAATGTCAAAGACTCCAAAAATATCTCACACGGGCATAACTCACTTAAGTCTTTTTGAAGTGTCCATGCTTTATAGTAGAGTTGAAAACTGATTTCTGTACAAAGAATTAGGGATCAGCATTTGCCAAATGGATTTAAAAGTTGTTTTCAGCTTGAGATAACACATGTTTATATTTAATTTTTTATATTTGTTTATTTCATGTTTGTGAGGCTTTATTATAGTGTTTGTTGGATGCATTCTGGCTAAGAATTAACTGTTGGCCCGTGCACTTACTTTGGCATTTACATTTTGAAGGGATTCATGATAGTTATTGCCAACTTTAAGTGGAAAGAAATCATAGCCAACAAAGGAGATACTTTACACACAAAATTTTGCTTTTAAGATGGCTTTCTTTTATTCTGTCATCATAAATTTTCAAGACAGCGAACTTACTAGAATTTTTTAAAGTTTTTAAGTAGCTTATTATTATTATTATTGTTGTTGTTGTTGTCTCTTACTTCTCTGTTATTTTTTGTATATTAACAGCTGTTCCAGGCAGTATGGAAATTGATAAGGAGGTCTCTATTAGTTATGGAAATAAGGGAAATGAGGTTCTTTCCATTCCCTTCTTTTTACCAATGATGATTCCTGCTATTAGGTGCCATTTATTTTAACTCTATAGGCATGTAGAAGATTAAATCTTATGTTTACTCCAACTGTTACCTTGAATGCGTTGGTTTAGTTTATTAGCTATTTCTCTTTCACTACTAGTTTTGAATTATTGTAGAATCAGGTACATAAAATTTTGAGTTAGATACGGCGATAAGCTTTGATTGTTTTAAATCGTCTTCAAATAATAAATACCGCTTTGACTCTCATGTTGCCATCTTTTTACATCTAGAAGAAGTATCCATTATTTTTAATACTTTGTGGTAGGCAGGACTCGCAAAGGTTATATTATATATTAAAGGAGGCTCTTTTTATTTTGGATCACCTACACTTTACACTGCAAGTTTTACATCTTAGTTTGTCAGTCCACAAACTTTCAAGCCTTTACATAAGCTTTCAACCTCCGACTATTTTGTTATCTTGTCTCAGGGAAGAAAATACTAATAGCTTGATTTCCCTTTCACATTAGAAAATGCCCACTAAACCCAGAGATCCTGTTATGATGGCCAACAATACGTCAGAATCCATCAGAGGAAAATATTAGTGAAGATCAGATATATTTTGCATTGGCATTTAGGTTATAATGGTCGCTATTTAGTGAAATAATGCAGCACACAAGGGTTTTTTTGACAAAATCATAATGGTGCTCCATTCCAATGGCTTAATAAAAGGCCTTAGAAAAAGGACAGTATCTATAAACAATTTGTAGTAGTTAGCCTATAAATTTTGTATTTTGATACTTTGTGGACTACAATGTAAGGTGTCCCTAAGTTCTGGGCTCTTTTTTTCAGAAGTTCTGACTACTAACTTTTGTATTTTGCAACTTCTTTCTAAGTGTATGATCTGGTCTTCCTTCAATGACATGATTTTTTGTTTTTTATCACTTGTCAGGAGCTTTTATACCTTTATGGTTTTATCATTGACGTTAATCCAAGCGACTATCTTATGGTGAGACCCACCTATATTTCTTTTACTAAATATATGGTTCATGTCTGCATTCCTTTCAATTAGCTTATGCATTTGCGTTTCTTTTTAGCATCGTAATTTATTATTTATGCCATACGATTTGAAGTTTTTGTGCTATTGGTTTCTTGTAGGTTCACTGTCCTTTAGAGCTCCTTCAGAACGCACCATTGTCTGAAAACAAGGAAAAACTCTTAGAATTACAGGTAGCTTGTTGGATGAACCGTATTTTCTTTTGTACCTAAAATGCTATGGATGATATATATTTTGTTCCCAATATAAATTAGTATATGACAATGATATAACTTTCATATTATTGCTTTTAGTAGGGACTGGTATAAATGTGATGCTATATATGGTATTTTTTTGTGGCAAATTTTGAGTTAACAATGCATGATTCCATGTTATAGCATTGTATCATGCATCTAAAATCCTCTTGCATGCCCTCTTTAAGTTATGAAACCACAAGGTAAGGGAATTGTATTTCCAAATGAAAAGTGGTGTTATTTTCTGAGAAGGTTGATCGGTCCAGCGGGATGGGTCTAGCGGGAGGCTGGACCAGACACTCCCCAGGCCAGCTCAGTTGGCCTCTCATCGCCCACATCCCTCCTCTCATCTGGCCTCGAGTCGCGCCTCGTTTCCGCCTCCCCCATGTCATCCCCAGTCCATTTTGGGCTTGAATTAGTGGTGTTGAAATTAAGGCCAAAAAAGGGCAAGAGTGATTGTTGCAACACGAGAAGGCCCAATATAATTCAAATTATTCAAACCTAGCATATTATAATGCTTTCCATTTTATATGTTTTCATGTTTCATGCCATGCTTCCAAGGTTTTGTAAAAGATCTCTAAAGATCCATCTCTAAAGATCTTTCTCATTCTTTATATGCTTTGTAGTTTTCTTATCATCCATTTCTTGTCATATTTGTCCTTTCGAGCATTTTAAGAATTAGAGCAATTTGTATTCTCCATTAAATGAACTTGTTTTGCGCTTAATATTATTTTCATGTTTTTTATATATTATTGTTTTTGTTTATTTTTCACATATTAAAATTTATTTTATTTTTAATTTTGTGTTCTTACTATTATGTAAAAATATATATTTAATTATTTGGTATTTTGGTAATGTTTTTCTTGATTTAAATCGGATTATTGTGATATTTAATTCTTGCTCTTTCTATTTTTAATAACTTATTTGAAAACTTCTTCTTCAAATTCCCATTGCAAAACTCCTAGAAACCCCAATCGATTCGTAATCGAACCCTACTTGCTAGACCTTGCCAGAGTTAACCGTTTTCTCAAAGTTTGTTAATCTAACCTGAAACGCCCCAAACTAGATCGTTGACTCCCGATTGCTATTTTGACTTAGGGTCAAAGTGATCAAACCATGATTAATTTTGTCAAAATATTCAACTCTAATGAAAAGCTGACCTAAGTAAAATAATCTTTTAAACACTAAGATTCATTACTCATCAACTTAACCCAAAGTAACATACATCTTTTCTCCCCCTATTTGTTATATTGGTCACCTACCCATAATTTCTATTTTAAAAATTTTAATCATTCCTTTCCATTTTGTATTATCTTTATCGGTCTTCTACACATAGATTTAAAAGATACATTTTTAAATAGGTATTTAGAAGAGGAAGTTTATATGATAAAATATTATTTTGGTCTTACTATCAATATGAACCAAGTTGATAGACTCAAGAAAGGAAATGTTAGATCGACTATCTCCACTGACTACCGGTCTGTCTGGGGCAGCCCCAAATTATTTATAATTTGCTTATTTGCAGATTATCCTGATAATTTTATAATCTGCAGTTTGTCCTGATAAACTTATGGGTTGTTTGTGGGACAGTGGGAGCTTATTCAAAAGAAATTATTTGCAGCTATTTTTGGATAAATGATCATTCTGTCCCTGTTAAGTAATGTTGTTTGCAACAGAACTGTCTGAACAATATAATTGATACAACAAAAACAGAAAACTAATACAGAACAATTTTAAAAAATAAGATACAGTCATCACGTAATCCTTGGATACATCCCTATAAGAGAACACAGGGACGTCGACTGAAGTCATGTACAAAATCACGAGAAAAGGTGAAACCTAAACCTGATAAAGGCACATAAAGAACACCAGGGTTATTAGGAGTGCCCCCCTTTATCACAAGGAGATAGTAATATCATGTAAGGAAGGCCGGTCGACCCTTAGGCTGCACTTCTAAACCGGTCCCAACCAATTATGGATGCTTGCTTCCCATTCAGACACGGGAGATGCATCACCCCTTCATAAATGGGAGACACCCTCCTCATATTGAGTAAGTGTATTTTATTCCTAGTTTTACATTTTTCTAGGACCGGTTGTGGCTGTTTTCTACCCCTTAGTTTCCTGTTAATTTGGACCTACCAGTTGGGTTTCTGCAATAAATATTGTTTTTTATTAGCTTATGGGAATAAACAAGTTGTCTTATTCTCTTTTATATTATATATATATATATATATATGTGTGTGTGTGTGTGTGTGTGTGTGTGTGTGTGTGTGTGTGCAAAGAGAGTGAGAGAGATAGAGAGATCATTTCAAAATGTTAGGTATAGCTCATATACCAGATAAGGGACATATGCTGGAGCGGAACAAAGCGAGCCAACGGAGCCGAGCGAGCAAGCGAAGCGAGTGAGTGTAGTGGAGCTCGCGCACGCACTAGAGCGGAAGCATCTGTCTAATCAGGGGAGTTTCGTTATGTGGGTTAGGGGTGCGGGGGCAACACCCCTGCGGTACGGTACAGGGGTTATTTTGTAATTACATATCGTACACCGGGGCTATATATATATATGCGTATTGTAACCCTAAGGGATATTGTGTAATTTGAATTGAAGGAAAAGTCGCCGCTCTGCTCCCGAGGACGTAGGCATCTTTGCCAAACCTCGTTAAATTTTTGTGTTCTTCTTCGTGATTTGCGTTTGTTTGCCCTAAATTTCTCAACACCAATCTTTTACCTTCATCATAAATTTGAATGACTCAAATTTAAAGCAGCTTTTTGTTAATTTTTACTAATTTTTTATATTAACAATTGCTTTTACCTACTTCATATCTTAATTATATAAAATTTATTATGGATGGTCAAAGATGTGGTAGAATTTGTGATTTTATTCTTCTGAATGGGCAATAGCCTCTATCTCTCCTCTCATTATGCATATATCTGTGTCCACGTGTACGGGCAGAACATTTGTGCACTCACATGTATTATCATGCTATTGAGTACTTTCTTATGCAGGCCTATATGAATAGAGGCTGTAATAAGAATGAGGCCAGCCAGCGTAGCAGTTTTAGCTGGAGTGGTCAGCGCAAGTTTCCTTCATATCTGCATAAGTTGGTTTTCCCTCAAGAATTCATGGCAGCTTTACGAACAATAACAATGAAAGAGAAAGAGATTAAAAAGGCTACTTCTCTGCTAGAAGAGGTAAGAAATTGTATAGCTTTTGAGTTGTAGACTTATTGCTGAAGGACTGCTTTTTTTTTTCCTGCCAATGGCACTAATTATAGAAATTTTTTGGGGCATTTACATACATAGCACATAATTCTTATGTATTTACATATCTCACTAAGGATAGATAATATTCGGGGCATTTACATACACAATTCTTATGTATTTACATATCTCACATATAAACTTTCATTTTTACACACAGCACTCAAAACTTTAATATCACATTCAAAATAGTAGGTAAAATATACCTCTTTATGCTTTGGTTTAAAACGACAAAGTGCTATGTATAAGAATAGAGAAAAATAATCCGCCACATTGAAAATCAAATGATATCCCACACAAGGTTTTCCTGTCTTCTATTTTCCTAGTTTCCATAACCATATGGGCCTGAACTCTTTAAACATACTGCGGACATGTTGAGGAAGACATTCGACTTTTTCTGGTAGTTGGTTTTTTTTTTTTTTTTTTGGTCAAAAACAGGACTTCTGTGTTTAACTTGAACTAGTGGCTTCTCTTGCCAACTATATTATGGGTTTTCAATGCGATGGATCCTTTTTCTCTCTTTTCATCCATATTAGGCATTGCATTAAGCATAATTTGTCATAATTCGGCCCGGGGGCTTAGAATCTTCGAGACATGAACAAACGATAAGACGGTGAAAAATGCAAGTTCAAAATTTTATTTCGAACATCCGATAAAATTAGAATTTGTTTTTTTATCGCTCGACCGCCTATTATCATCTTAGAGATTCAGAGTCACCGGGCTGAGTTGTGCCAGAATCATCTTAAAAAAAGCATAATCTTCACATGAATAGAATTGTTGTGTTTGTCCACCATTTTTGCATCCTTTGGAAACATAATATTATTGCTATTCTTCTGCCAGAGTTAAATTTCATTAAAAGTTATGGCGTGAATTTTTAAAGTTTATTTATTTCTTTGTTATTTTTTCCTACAATTGGAATGCTTTGAAATGCTTTTGATCATCATCGAGTTGATTTTTGTTACAATCATTTTCCTCATTTTATATATATAGCTTGTTGGATCAATAGATGAGGGGCAGGCATCAGAAGCAGATGTGAGAGCAGCTGTTTGGGAATCTTGTGGAGATTATGCAGCTCTAGAGCTACTAGTGGATCTTCTTCGCGCCAAGTAATAATTCCTTCTGACACTTGGAAGATTTATGCTTCTTAAATTCTATTTTTAATGTAATTTATTTGATTAGATGTCTATTAAAATTTCTTAAACAATGCTTTTGGATTTGCTCGCCTTACCTTATCTTCTCTCTGTTTTCTTGCATATATTGATTGCTGTTTCTTTTATCTGATTTCTTTATTCCCAATTTGCATTTTCTTAATCATTGAAACAGTTGCATATTTAAATTTTTATGTCTAAGAATAACTCTAATTGAGGCCGTACATAAGAAATATTCTCATTTGGGATTTAATAAAACTTTCATTGCATCATTTCATCATTTTAATTTTTTTTCTTTAGGTGCATAACTTCTACGTAGTAATGAGGTCTGTCCATACTACCAAAATCCTAGATCAAGGCAAACAGCTTAAACCAAATCCTTGATGTTTTAGGGGAGGATGATGCCGAGGATTTGCTGATTTTCCTAAAATCCAAGATCAATTTCTTTGCTTTTTATGTTTGCATTGTACTTTTTACATTCTCTTCTCTTCATTTCTTCTCATCATCATGCTGTTTCTAGTACTCTTCTTCTCTTTTTTTTTATGCTTTTTTCTTCTTTTATCTTCTCTTCTATTCTTTTCTTGTGTATTTTTCCACCCTCTTCTATTCCTCTTCTTATTCTTCTTCTTTACTCTCTTTCCCTTTCTACTAACTCTTTTTATTCTCCATCAATTATTCTTAAACAAATTATTGATTGATGGTGCATAATAGTCATTAAATTCTATTACCATAACTGTAAATTAATGGCTATTATTTTGGATCGACCACACCCTAAATATTGTATTAGTTGGAACTACGTGCACCTGACTCTAACCTGGAGAATGATACTTGTTGCGACTCCAATGATGAGGTTAAGGTGATGCACTCAGTAGGCGTTGGCGGAGCAAGAAAATTTTCGAAGAGGGGACATACAATAATTTTTTTCAAAAATTCTCTCAATATTTTTGATCCATGCTTAGGATCAGCATTGACGGTTTTAAAAAGTTTTTTGTTAAAATATGTTAATATAAAAAGGTTTGATTAAAAATTTTCAAATAATTGAATATAAAATTTAATTAAACGTTTTGGTTAAAAAATTTCCAATAATAAATATAAAATTTGAATAAAGTTGAATGAAAGGGCACGTATTATTTAGTTCAAATATAATTTTTTAATTTAATAAGAGTTTATGTAAATATTTTTTATATTAAATTTAAGAGAATGTATATCCAATTTAGGTGAAAGTAAGGTATATCAAATTTAGGTGAAGGTAAAGCCAACAAAAATTACCAGTGGGAGCGGATGGCGTGGCGCTGTGGGGGCTGTAATAAATATTAAAGTTATAAAATAAAGTTATTTTCGTAAATTTATTCGGGTGTTCTTAATTTTATTAAACCAAATACATGCACAATAATTTATGTTGGCTCCAAATTATTTTTTAAAGTAAGCGTTTATATACTCAGAAACTGAATCTGAAGTAAAAAAAATCACTGTAAATGAAATGGAGGGCTATTTCAATTATTCCTAGTTTTATAAACTCTACAAAGCATTGTTGTTTATTCTTCTCGCATGCTCAGCTGAGCCGTGGGAGCTAAACTCGCGGATGGCAGTAGTCCGAAAGAATGAAGATGTTAAAGTAGGTAGCGATGATTCTATCATCCTATCCAACAACATCAACAATATCTTATAATTGCTGAACAACAACCCTAATGCAGCGAAGATGATGACTCCAACTTGTAAAAAAAGATATTGAATGACGGTGTTAGGTTTTGCAATGGGTGCAAAGAAATGTTATGTAGTATTTGGAATGTGAATAAGTAGAGGAAGGAGAAGAGAATAACCCTCAGTATGTTAAATTGGTAAGAATTTCATCTTTGCAGACTTCTCCATAAGCCCCAAAAAATGCTCAGTAATGCTACTCACAATTCTAGTTATTTTTTTCTTGCTGATAATGTTTATTAGTTAAGCTAATTGATTTCTTTTCTTTTTTTATTTATTTACCTCATCCAACCATTTTGTTCTTGGCTCTCCTTTCCCTTTTGTTTTGAATGCCTGCCTTCAAAAAAAAAAAAAATTGTGGAATTTGTTTTACCCGAATCGACTAGAATTTATGGTGCAAATCTTTTACTTCTGTTGGTGGTTTTGCTAAAGTAGCTTTCCTTGTGCAAGGATGACGGAACTTGAAGAGAGTTCAGGAACTTTAGAGAGTGATTCCAAGCTTCTAGAGGATTTCTACAATTTGGAGCTCGAAGAATACATGAGGTATGCAGTTTGATTCTGCTATAATTGAATAATGTACTTTTTTAAATTTTGATAATATTTCTAATATTAAACATTCAAAGTTGGATGCACCTAAGATATTAGTTGTGTTCTTGATGAAGTTTGATTTTGGTTTTAGTGCTCCCTCACTATGGCCTTCAAATTTTAGATGCATTTTGAAATTTGTAAGTTGGAATAACGGACTAATTTTTTAGTAGATAAATAGCTTAGAATTCATAGAAAATGATTAGATTTTGATAAGCTTAAAAATTATCTTGATATTATTTCTAATAATTGTAATGGATGTGAAAATGATAATTATTAGTCCATATGGCTAGAAGATTAAGTGATACTTAGCTTGCTAAGCTTAAAAATATTTAGTATATTATTCCAAATAATTGGGATATTGATGGTGGAATTTCTGAAGTTAAAGTCGGCTGGTTAAAATGTAGTATTTTTTTAGTACCGCGCCATAAGAAATTATCCTGATTTTAAAAGGAAAATAATTATTAACTTTCAATTAACCTTACTATTATTCTGCATGGATTCTTAGTATTGGGGAATAAAAAAGAAAGCCGCTAATAATTAAGTGGAAGGATTAAGAATATGAAGAAGCATATTACAAAAAAAAATTGAGAAATCTTCAAGCTAAGTCTTACTATTTCTCTTCTTTCTTGGAGATAAAATGAAAATTTTTGCTAAAAAATTCTCTTATGTTAAATTTAGTTGAATTCTTAATTCCACAGGATATACTGATAGCTTTTCCTTTTATGAGTTTCATCATATATGCTGAGGTGCTTGTTCTTTATGAAAAAAGCTAGGGGCTTGCGAGCCAGCTTCAGCTCTACTCGCTAATGAGCCAACGAGTGGAGTATATTGAGCCATAAGCTCGAGTTTGAGCTTAGATATACAAGCTCAAGTTTAGTTTGGGATTGAAAAACCAAATTCGAAATTGCTGATATGTAGAAAAGGTAGCCCTTTTCATTGTAGTTGATCGATGGGTAGGGATGGATCGATAATGGTGGTTTTGTTTGAATTAGGCCTGAAGGACGTTCAATTTTGCTTCTTTTGAATAGATTTAAGAGAGGACTAAAATCCTTGGAAGTATTTGGAAGTTCAATTCTGCTGAGCTTTCTAAGTGGAAGCTAGATTCTTTGCGCTTCGAGTTGCAGAAATTAGGATTATTTTGCATGCACATATGAAATGAAAATTTTTTGTCAGGCTAATGCTGTTGTTAACATGAAAGTCTTAAATGACTCTTGCGGATGGTATATGGGGTGATTGGAGTCAAGGGCTCGAATTTTCTCCACCCTTTGGTATTGATGTTTAATAGGATTTCTATAAAAAGCTTTTTCACTAGAAGTGGTTTCACTTATTTCCAGAGTCTAAGAGTGTCAATTCAGTCCTCCACGGACTCTTTTAATAAGGGCTACTAGAGCATACTATTGCATAAATATTGAAGAAAAAGTGCATAACTCGCGATTACTTGTAACTTTTATAATCAACCATAGTTATTGTAGCATCGACTACAATTTTTGTAGCCCAACTACGGCTGGCGTAGCCTCTAATTATGACTTTTATAGCAAACTAC